>NC_031677.1:3523325-3758603 GCF_000149555.1 Fusarium verticillioides 7600 | reverse complement strand
TTCCAGGCACAACCAATTTTTCTTTCGGAACACAGTCTGAGTGTCGGGAGGGAGCGTTGTATACTTCCATCATGAAACCTTGGAGGTACCGAGGCGTTTAGACGCATGCCAGAACCATGCGTGTGATACAGTAGTAGTACTTTGTGGGCCACACCTTTGTTGTACCTAAGGCATCCGTCACAGAACGGGCTCTCTTTCCAGCCTCTCAGGTCATCCTCACACCTGCCATCATGACACGAAAAGCCAATGACAAGGCACGTCAAGTAACGATGAGGATCTACCTGAAATACTAAAGCGATCAAGGGATCAAACTGGTTTGTTTGTGATGTTTATTATAGTACCGAGATCTGTACGTGTCATATCGTCATCTGGACTGATTTTAGTGGCATCCAATGTTTCTGTTCACACGATGGTCCCTGCTCTTCCTCACATATGTTTGAAAGATTTATTCCAGATTGCCTAATAAGCAAGACAGCCGAGGATATTCTAGCGACATTGCAACGAATCTCATCTCAGGTGATACAGAGAGTACTCTTGTTTTATTTCTTTTCAGATACGGGATACCTCTTCGAGGTCAAGATTAGATATTACTCGTTGTTCTTCCACAGCTGAAGTTACCTATCATTCCGCAGCCTCAACCTCAGGAGCAGACCTTGGCAGAGGATGGCGTTATAAAGTTTTAAAATATCATTCTGAATTTTTCACACTTTACCTAAGTCTTTCTCTCTTTTATGATCAATACCCTAACTTGTGGCCTTTCGTTTACCTCGAGAATTTGAGCCAAAGTGATGAATCAAGTATCCGAGCTTTGTCACTCACTGACAAGCACAAGCGTTTAGCACTTTGCCTCACTTGGCCGGGCATCTTCCCCAAAACAACCCTTTCCACTCAAGCCCTGTAAGTGATGGACCCTGGTTTTTCGACTGAGGTGCCCTGGGCCTGGAGAGCCGAATCGCGACGCCGCCACAGTACGATAAAGTACCTCTGTACTCTGTATTTCCTGCCCAGTTCCACTGGAATTCCGCCTCTTCTTCTTCTTCTTAACCCCAAAGTCGTAACCCGAGAGGAGAAGAGGAGAGGAGATAGAGCACAACACAAGCATCCATGAGTGACAAATCCCACACACTCCTTGATGGGGACTGAGCCCAGTCCAGGTGTTGAGGATGACGCCAAAAATACATGCTACCACTAGACGTCACCGCCTGTAGGAAATGTACTCACCAGCAAATCTTTATCTGACCAACGTCACCCAAAATGGATCCCCTCAAATCTGCCCCGGCCACCCGTAACTTTGGCCAACGCTTTTTCCAAGACAAATGGGATGCCCGTGACGCCTTCAACCGGGCTTGGATGGATTCTTCAAGTCACTCCACTGTCTGCCTGCCTTTTGGCTATGACCCTCGCCTCGCCCATTTCATCCCCACACATTAGTCTCAGTTCTTGAGAGAAAAGCAAGAATATTCTAAACCCAACGAGACGTGACCTGCGATAAGCTGAACTTAAGTGGACTGCCCGGGCTCCTGCTACAGTGCCCCTTCGTAACCTCGACCCCTAAACTCACACGCTGAGGCCACTGTACCTAGGTCACTGGCCTTCGCTGGACGAGCGCTTTTTTCCCACCCTTCGCCCTTGGGTTCTCTATTCCGTCTGGGCACACCTACCTATCCTATCCTGTCCTATCCAATCCTCCACCCTCACCACCAAAACGATTCACCAAACTAGGAGGTGCGCCCCCCGGGTCCTTCCCCAGTCCCGTTCCATCTCGCCTTTCTTCGCTCATCGGTTGTGTCCTTCTCCTCTTCACTCACGATTCCTCCATCGTACATACATGAACCTCGAGAAGGCCTACACATACGAATCGACGCGACGATTTGATCGGTCGGTTGTACCGTTCGATACAGCGAGACTGCACCTCTCTCGTTTTTGTTTTTCGTGATCGCTACTGCCGTCTCTAAAGCCCTTGGGTGGCTTTGGCTTTCCCCATCATGTCAACACCAACTACAGCGACGGCTACGCTTCCACACTACAATCCTCACCATTACCAGCCCTCCTATGCCCATTCGCACACGCATCATCAGACCTATCAGTCGAACCCCAGCGCCAATTTTCGTTCTACTGTCTCGAACCAGAACATCCTACCTCCTCCCGTCTCTTCGGCTGTGTCGCCTTCCCACAGTGCCATTCTGCCGCCCCCCTACCAGCTGTCGCCTTTGGGATACTCTTCATCGGGTTCGAATGGAATAAGTTTGACCAACTCTAACTCTCGCTCTGCACACCACGCTCAGGAACCCAGCCCGCGACACGACGCGGCATACTCTACAGGAAGTATGACGGAGCGTGCCCCTGCCACTCGCGCTGAGCAACCTTCGAGAAAGCGTAGACGCTCCAGAGAGCCTGACTGGGGCACCTTCTACAAGAATGGCCTGCCAAAGGAAATCATCGTCATTGACGACACACCCGAGCCTGAAGCAAACACTAGCCGGAAAATTACGAATGGTACTGCTGCTGCGCCCAGCGATAACACGAGCAGTCAGGTGGCTAAGAAGAGGAGACGAGAAGACGAGTCCGGCACTGTCCAGGCCTCGGGTTATCACATCAAATACCTCGAATCACAACACAGCACTCCTTTGCAGGTGTCAACACCAGCGGGCTCGTCCAATTCCAGTAGTGACCGCACCAATTCGGCACTTAACACCACCGCCCCGACATCACTCTCATCCAACGGCCAGTATGAGGAGGGACTGGCTCCCCTTAAGCGAAAACGCACCCGTCAACAGGTGGCGAATGAAGCCAAACGCCGCGATGTAGATGGCCTCGGGGACTTCTTCACATACAAGCCTCCGCCCTTTCCTCCAAAGAAGGCCTCTGAGGTTAACGTACAAGTTATCCATGACGTGAGTTTTGACTCCACATCACTTAGCAGATTGAGATGAGATTATTAACAAATTGGTAGCGACATTACAACAAAAATGTCAAGGTTGATGATGACGATGGCCATTACATTGTCGTCCCTGATGCTGAACTCACAGAAAAGTGTAGGTCTATCATATTCTCCTTTGAGACTCATCTAACCCAGTCCACAGACCAGATTGTCCGCCTACTGGGCCAGGGAACCTTCGGCAAGGTCGTTGAAGCCCACGATCGAAAACGTAACAAGGCCGTGGCGGTCAAGATCATTCGATCAGTTCAGAAATACAGAGATGCTTCGCGGATAGAACTTCGTGTTCTCGAAACCCTCAAACGAAACGATGCAGAGAACCGTAACCGATGCATCCATCTACGAGACTGTTTCGATTATCGCGGTCACATTTGTATCGTCATGGACTTGCTCGATCAGAGCGTTTTCGATTTTCTCAAGGGCAATGGATTCGTTCCCTTTCCCAACAGCCAGATTCAGAGTTTTGCCCGACAACTCTTCACCAGTGTTGCCTGTAAGTTGGACTAATGAACAACCTTGCTTGGCAGTATATTGATTTGACTTAGTTCTGCACGACCTCAACTTGATCCATACTGACCTCAAGCCTGAGAATATCTTGCTGTGTAATCACGCCTACCAGACCTTTACATATAACCGCAAGATCCCTTCGTCTTCTTCAACTATCAGCCGCCAAGCTACACAGCGGCGTGTTCTACTGGACACAGAGATTCGGCTCATCGACTTTGGCTCTGCCACATTCCAAGACGAGTACCACTCCTCGGTGGTTTCAACACGCCACTACCGTGCCCCAGAAATCATCCTTGGACTTGGGTGGTCGTTCCCTTGCGACATTTGGAGCATAGGATGCATCCTTGTCGAGTTCTTTACGGGTGATGCTCTCTTCCAGACACACGATAACTTGGAACACCTGGCCATGATGGAGGCTGTCGTCGGATCAAGAATCGATAGTCATCTTGTCCAGGCTGTCAACAAGATGTCTACAAGAAGTGGTGGTAATGCCGCCTCAAAGTCAGTCTCCCCTTGAAATGTTCCCTGATTTACATGCTAACACCTTTCAGATATTTCAAGAGACTCAAGCTTGATTATCCTACGCCAGACACAACACGCGGCTCCCGTCGCTTTGTGAAGGCGATGAAGCACCTCGATGTAAGAACCTTTTGCATGACTTGACATTGCTCGTCCTAACAGATAGTAGCAAATTATTCCCGGAAACAACACTTTCCTCAAGAACTTTGTCGATCTGCTAAAGAAGATATTCGTTTACGACCCTGCCCATCGTATTACTGCAAAGCAAGCCTTGCAGCATCCTTGGCTCAAGGAGATGGCCCAACCTGACGACGGCACCGAGGCGGCTAAGATCCGCATGGAGCGGATCCGCATGGAACAACAGGCTCAGAGACATGGATATGTCCGAAGTTGATGACCTAAGTCTGATACCCCTCACTAACGACATATGAGCATGATCACGGAGTTCTGGTTTTCCAAGGCGTTGCATTGAAGGATAGGTATCAACGCAAGGAGAGGAATGCTTGATGCCGATTCAATTTGCTCTTGTATTCTAGTGCCACAGCCATCGTATTTTCGTCGCCCTTTCTGTTTACTAGGAGTTATCTCTGGCAGTTGGTTTGTTACGCAACGCTACGACTGGAAGGACTGGTGCATTTTCGATGGACAGCGTTGATGAGCCCAATACGGCTCCAGCAGTATGTGAACAACTTAACTGTTCATCTCGTTCCCTTTGTCAGAAGAAATATAAATCGGACAAATGTTCCACGAGAACCTTGTTTTCAACTCGATCGAACGACAAGCGGATTCACCTATTCATCCATAGCACTATGTTTGTTGGTAGCCTGTGGCTTCTCCGGGTTGCCTCCACACCTTGGCTCCTCTCAATAGTTGATATTGGGAGCCATAGGTAGGTGTGCAGAACAACACAGCAAGATTTCAGCCCTATCTAACACTTTGTTTGAGAGATAGTCCAAATCGGTACCTTGTTCGCACAAAGCCATTCACTTCGAGAACAGCAGATTCATTCCACTGGTACGGAGTACTCCATTTTGTTGAAGAATTTGTTACCGCACTGTTCGCACTGAGGACGTGCGTCGCGACTAAGGAACACATTGACGATGCCCTCGAGTCACTGTCTGTGTTCGCCATTCAAGATTTTTTATATAAGGCGTGTGGTGCCAGTGAAGGAAGCAAGCAACCAGGATCTACGGTTTTCTACGGAGCAAATTGATGGTGATTTTGCTTCCTCTTGAACAAACCTGTTGAAAAAATTGATGCGGCAGCCTTGTGTTGAACTTCTTGTCTTCTACTAAGAACAAATCTCATAGTGTTCATAATGGTACCCCATCGTACATATCATGACCCTGATGAGGAGATCAGGCATATCCCACTACCTGATATATCAAACCATCAGCTTGACGAACTCACGGACCTGTTGTGGATGGATCCAGGAGTCAACATAGCTGTGCCAAATAAAGAGTGGTTGCTAGACCAGCAAGCTCGTGTAGCTAAGCTCGACAAGTCAAACCGTCGTTCCACCAAACTCTTGGCCCGTCTTTCTGCCAAACTTGAGAGCCTGTCTTATAGACTTGGTGCCGACGGTTCGCCGACAGCATGTCTGTGCTCAGCCCATCATGGTCTTCACCCTAAGCTGATCCGGCGACTTATGCTCTTGATCATCGCCGAATGTACAGAGCGTATCCAGACTCTGCGCACTTGGCGACAGCGTATCGCTTATCCCAATGCTGTTATTGCATGGCTGGATCGCATTGATGCCGTGACAGGACTTTGGATCGGTCGTAAAGCTTTCAATGCCACCTTTGGCTACGAACGTGTTTCGCCCACAAACCTCGTGGTAAAAAGCAAGTGCGAAGCTTGCATCATGTCGGTCATTGGTGGTAGACCTCAGGTGCTGAGCGATCTGCGAGCGACATTGACCACGCGAAGGGATCGCCATATCGAGCAAGGTGGTAGAGATCCAAGACTTCTCCGAGTTGTTGAGTCTTGGATATCACACCAGCATCCTAATAGTCGTAGGGCTATCTACACAGGAAGTGCTGAGATCAGTGAAGAACTTACCAATCTGATCAATGCCATTAACTCCCTGAGAGGGCAACGTCCAGAATCTCATATATCTCGATCTTCATCTCGATCAGTATATGGCCACCCATATAGAGCGTATGAAGAAGACGGTAGCCGCGGCCGTGCTCGTGCTCGGCAATCGATTCCTGAACACTCGTCTCGGCCAAGCTACAGCAACCACAGCCAGGAGGACAGAAGCATGTTTCTTCGTCCAGAATCAAGATCCAGTTACTTGAGTGCTCCGTTGCAAGAGGGCGAGCAAAATTGGATGGATGAGGACGTAGACTGCCAAGCGTTGCTGTGGATGGATTGTCAGATGCAACAGCAAGGACTTACGGCCGATGAACGAAGACAACTCTTTGAGGACGATGTGCATCCCGCCTTCAGCGACTATGCAGAGAGTGTTCGGAACATGTCTCTCGATAATCGACTGCAGAGGGACTTTGCACCTGAGCAGCAGAGGAGAGACTCGACCGCTACTGTCACGAGACAGAGTGTTATGTCAAACCAACAAAGAGACTCTGCTTATAATGGAAAGAGAGCAAGCATCGTGTCAAATGAGCAGATGGAAATTTCATCTGTCTACAGTAACCCAAGTGCCGTGCCACCTCCTCTCAGCTTCAGCAGAGGACCGACACCCCCTGATACTACTGCCAGTAATAGCCCTACGGAAACTGAGTGGGAGCCTGCATCGGTATTTTCTCCCCCAGAAAGTGCTGCAGGGAGTTCAACTCCTCGTCCAGACACTGTAGAGCCGACCAGTGGAGGTACTCGAGAGTCTACCATCAACGCTCAACTTCAAGCACATATAGATTTTTGTCGGCAATACGGATTCAAGACGGGCATCCCATCTATTGATGGGGAGCCGTCAACACCTCGGCCAGCACGGGGCGGTAAGCAAAGAGCCTCGGCCGCCCCGTCAATTGCAGCGTCGAGCATTTACTCTTCGCATCCTGGGTTTAGACGCTCACAAGAGAACGTGGGTTCATTGGCTCCAGGGGGTCAGACGAGCCGTCGAACATCACGTATGTCGAACCAGGGCCAGCCCCAGAAGAGCCTGTTTGATCACGTGCGGGAGAATAGACAACTGATGGAGGACAGTGATGAGGAGTAGTTGGAGTTGATGCATTCCATGGAGTATGGGGTTGATGTTTTGTTGTTAGTTTAGATATACCCTGGGAAACAAGCTTGTAGGACAACACACGGCAGAGCTCTGCAACTATAATTCCATTTGTTTAGTAGATTCATTTGTTGATGTTATTATTCATATCCTGATTGTTAACTTGTCACACCCGAACCCCTGCAGCCACGGGTCCTATTTGTGTTGAACCACAGAAAATGCTGTTGATCTTGTTGAAGATATGCACGTAGCCGTGGTTTGCGCGAGTATTGCCTCATCCTTCAGTGGTAGGTAGGTATCTGGTATGTTTAGGTATTGGCACAGAGCCCTGTCAGTGCTGTAGGTGCTGTCTGCTGCCACTGTTGACAACTGGCAGTGGCCTCTGATTCATTTCACTCAACTCTCTCGTTGCCAGGCAAGAGCTGACCGCGTGCTTCTCTTCTTCACACGGTACCTTACTTTGTTTACCTTAACCTTTGGCCACTCGCCTTCATCTCCCCTCTCTATCACAACAAACAAAAGCTCGAGTTTCTCCCCTTCCTCAACACAACCGAGTCTCAATATTTACTCGCCGGCCGAGAAGATCGTTGATATTCTTTCACTCTCTCCTCTTCCTTTGTATTGTTTTTCTTCATATTACTTTTCGAACTCTGTTGTCACGCGCCGTCCTTCGCGCTGTTGCTTGCACCGCTGTTTCTACGCATCACTGTGTTTCTAGTAGTACATCTGCTTGTTTCGCCTTTATACGGGTTCGTCTTCATTTGCTGCATTTCCTCCCATTATCCGCAAGAACTAACAATGGAAAGTCGACTTTGTAAGCCATGTCGTGGGCCCCCAGCAGTCGAGGCGGCGGGGGCAGCACGCCTTCGCCTTCGCCAAATCTCAATAACTCGCTGCAGCGCATCCAAGGCATGGGTAAACTCGTTGGGATCCAAAACCAAAACCAGCAGCTCCTGCCTGCGAACGCCGTTAAACAGCGATTCCTCGGGTCTCAGGGGGCATCGAGTAATGGACATCCCACTCCTATCCAGCAAAGCTATTGGAATAGGGAGAAGGGTCTTCGCTCTCCTCTCCCTCTCCAAGAAAGTGCGAAAGAGGCGGTTCGTATTCCTCCGCATCGAAGGCTTTCTACAAATGTCGTGCATTCTTCTCCTGCTCCGTATCAGACGCCCGTGCAGGAAGTTGTTCGCGCATCCTTTCACCAAACACCTGAAATCGTGGATTCCGAAGGGACAGACGACTTTGAGCACAGCTCTGCCGGCACCTGGAACTCACCTAAGGAGCAGTCAATCGGCAACAACTCGTCGGAATTTGAAGGTGCTCCTTTGCCAGCACCCCTGCATATCATCCAAGCTGCTACACCTTCAACCGCCCTCGTTCTCCGACAACGATCCTTAAGCACCGCCTCCATGGCGCTTAGTGCTGGCCCAATGCCTTCAGATGAAATGCCCGCATGGAACAGTCCTAGACCACCTGATCACGAAAACGATGATGATATGGCCCTTGTCCAGGTCGATCCGAATTTATTGACAGCTGTGGGGAAGTGGGAGACACAACACGAGAGCTATCCCATCGTCAACCTTACCGCAAACCGTCACCCCCGGGTGGATGATTGCGATATCGACCCTGCGACAGGTAAACTCATCCCTCCACCACGATATATCAAAATTCAGAAGGACTCCCAAGCAAAGCACAACTGGCGCCGCGCGGTGACCAATTCTGAAGGCTATATCGCCCGCGAGCTGGATCTACGCAAATCGAAAAAGGAAGAGATTGAGCGTAAGATAGAAGAACAGAAGTATGCCAACATTACGAAGGAGGAAGACAAGTGGCCCGATGCAGATTGTACTCTCCGGCCCGTTCAGCCCGAGGACTTCCAGGGCATCGCAAACATCATCAATAATGAAGTGCAACGACAAGATTCGCAGGTGTACCTACCCAAAGTCGACAGTGCACAAATTGCAGAACTTTACAGCGCTTGCACATTGAAGCGTCGCCCTTTTATTGTGGCGATTGAGTCTTCTTGCGAGATAGCCGACCGTTCTGGATGGTCCAAGGTCGATGAAAAGCGCTATCAGAAGCTCATTGGAATTATGAAATCCCATGGAGTTTCAGAGAGCCCAGCCATCCTTGGCTTCGCCTTTGTCGATGATTCTCGACAGGACTTTCTAGGCCACGCATGCCAGGGAGCCAGATTCTCTGGGAAAATCAAGCTCATCGTTGACCCAGAACATCGCCAAATGCTAGTCGGGTCGGCACTGCTGGACAGAATTATGTTGTCCACGTCCATCTACCATCGTAGTCTTGTTGACTACACCTGGAAGTGCTCGGGGACCCGAAAGACATACGAAGTGATTCCTGCACACAATGAACGAAAATACAGCAAGCTGTACTTGGAGACATTCTTTGATGGCGAGGACGATTCTCGGATTGAGTGGATCACTCGTCTCCTCGAGAAGTACGATTTTGACAAGGTTGCGACTTTCAAGGAAGCTGTTAAGCATGGGAAAACCCCAGGCGTCTGGAAAGACCTAGTTGTATGGGAACATGAGGCGCGCCCAGCGTCAGAAATGGCGGAGGAAGTGAAGAATTGATGTACTGGAGCCCTGGCTATTGAGTTTTGAGTGTTTATCGCAATGGCAATTACATGGCAGGGAATGTTTAGGCCAAGTTTGAGTGTATGGACATGTAAAGTAGCGCATGTATGCAAAAATTTCGATAGGATTCACAATGTCCATGGGAGTCAGATTATGTAGATTATCCATCAATAGTGGCGGCTGAGGCATAGCATATGAGAGTGGTGAAGCTGGAGGGGTGAAGGAGATCAAGCGAGCACCAATCACGTGGAGTCATGAGAGCCGCAGGCAACTGAATTCAACGACCTCCATTGTTTGGTGATGAAGAAGGAAATCCTCTAAAGACCAAATAACCGGCCAAACTGCTGAAGAGCGAACTTAAAGTGCTTTGCTTGTCCTACTATCGAGTCAATTCGACACACAACTTGTGAATCAAAATGTTGTCAATCCTGCGAAAAGCCCGACTCAAGGACAAAGAAATGCGAATTCTTATGCTGTGAGTATTTGGCCATGCATGACCTGCTCCATGAAGTATTCTTACTAACTCTTCATAGCGGACTGGATAATGCTGGAAAAACCACAATCGTCAAGAAGGTTATGGGAGAGGATGTCAACACCGTAAGCCCAACATTAGGTTTCATCATCAAGACGATTGACTACGAGGGGTAAGAAAGACTTTATTCGTCATGGAACTCCGCTGACAGGCCTTACAGATACAAATTAAACATCTGTGTGTGACCTAAGTATACCAAGTCCATGAGATGAGCTGACTCCCTCAGGGGACGTGGGTGGGCAGAAAACGTTGCGGTCATACTGGAGAAACTATTTCGAAAAGACAGATGCTTTGATCTGGGTTGTTGACGCAACAGACCGTTTACGCATCCAAGACTGTAGAGACGAGCTTCAAGGTTTGCTCTTAGAAGAGGTGCGTGATATGACACGGCAACGGTCGGATAGCTACTGACAAGCGGTACAGCGTCTTGCGGGGGCAAGTCTGCTTGTTTTTGCCAACAAAACAGATGTCGAGGGATGTATGACGGAAGAAGAGATTCTCTCAGTATGTTCACGTCACGCCATGCCATGTGAATATGACCAACCGAGCTCACCACAACAATATCTAGGAGCTACAGCTGGAATCGATACGGACACATCGATGGCACATCCTGCCATGCAGCGCTATGACTGGAACCAACCTTAAAGAAGGCCTATCATGGGTTGTGGAGGATGCAAAGAAGCGACTATTTCTCTACTAAACGAGACTGGCTCAACCAAATAGTTCCTGTTGGCCTCACAACAGGAAGTCCTTTTGCAAAAGCAACAAACAAACCACAGAGTGTGGATAGCCGTGAGACTTGGAAGCAAGCAACTAGCCGTATCGCATAAGAAAGTCAGCTAGCTTAAACGTTGAAACCCGATACAATAAACTCGTTACGCCGGGCAACGTAAAACGTCCCGCAAAACTCTCCAGCACGCAATCTTTACAGGCCTCTCGCCTAGCGAAGCGCAGGGGAGCGGGAGAGCATCACCAAGTGCCGCGTGCAGCTTGTGTTAACCTTACAAGGTCGTATTGTCGATCGGGAAATCTGAGATAACCTGCTTGTGTGGTCTGAGGCATGAGAAGAGCAAGATACGTACTGCTCACTTTGGTAGACGAACCAAGATGTGACAAGGTTTAACGGATTCAAGCCATGGTTTGGGTTTGTTGTTGTAGTGGATCGCCCGTGGGGAAAAGTTGAAAGTAAACAAAGGATGACGTTTGATATTGGTTCTTTTGTTTATAGCGCATAGGAATACAACATGTGAGCTGGGTGAGGCTGAGTTCAGGCTGCCTGTGATAGCAATTGAATCTTCACCGTTCCGATTCTGCATCATGCAAGTGATGAGACGAGGTTCATGCATATTTTTGCATGAGATCGAGCTCTGATATGCACCAAGATTCAAGACAATTCATGGCCGCATTTGGGCCGGAATCTGTCAAGCAGTCCCTCCCTCCCTAGCGAGCGGGAACGATTGCCCCCTGAGCCTTCGGGTTGCATGGGCGCTACAGCGGCCCCCTCTCATAGCGGGTTTTAGAGACAGACACCCCTGGGGGCAGTCATGAACCAATAAGATCGCAGAAGCGCCATGTGAAATTTCCACTGCAGTTAACAGACATGATCCCATCCCAGTCGAGTGACCCATTATCAACTTCCCACCAGCACCACATCCATCTCAAGGCTACGTTAGGCTCTTGGGAGATAGCAGCAAAGCAGTCTATAACACCTGCTGCAACCTTGTGCGTAGGATTGCATTGTGTATTTTCCTGCTCGCGCTTACTGTGTGTGCTAGCTACTATCCAACAAAGCCAAGGGCCCACGCTGCGTCGTCTTTCTTCTAAAGCATCCACCCCCTTCCGTGTCATGTCCCAAAGGCCCCAGAGCCATGTCCGACGAAGTCTCCCAATTTCTCGAGCAGGTCGAGCGCCTGCGTGGTCAACAGATCGAAGAAGACGAAACGAGAGCTCGTGAGCTTGAAGAATACTTGGCCGCCAAGCGAGAAAGACAGGCCCGTCGTGAAGGTGAGAAAAATAACCAAAAAAAAAACAAAGAAGAAAGAGAGAGAGAGAGAGGGAGCTTGGGCGTCCATTGTTGCTTGCAGCTTGACTCCCACCCGAGAGGCTTTGTTGCTTGCATTGATGGCGTTCCCTCCTCCAATTTCCAGGGCAACGTCCTCCGTCGTACAGCCGTTGTTTACTTTCCCTTGCTGTATTCTTATTTTACTGGCTTACTCATGGTCTGGTCTTGGCTTTGGGATGCATTGATGCTGAAATCACATAATCACTGATGGTGTCCTCTTGCTAACCACAATCACCACTGACAGAACGTGCACGATCAATCTCACCACAAAAGTCCTCCCCTGCAAACACTCCCTCACCGCGCTCGAGTCGTCGTAGCGTTCATCTATCCGAGGCATTGAGGCTCGACTCCCCCGGTTTGTCCAAGGACGACGCTGCCTCGCCATCATCTGAGCCTGAAGCAAAGCCCGAAGCTCCAATGGATGTCAGCTCCTCTCCGACCAAGGAGAACGAGTCTCCTGTTGGTGTCGATACCAAGCCCGCGACTACACCCACCCGTTACTCTACATTATCATGGCAGCGGCGGCCCAACTCCCGCAGCGGCTCTGCACGCCCATTGAGCATGCTCGCAACCCAAAATGCGACCCAGCGGTCGTTCATTGGGTCGCAGGAGTCTTCCCCAGCTCCAGCCTCCGCCACTGAGCAGACTTTCTCGAAGGACCAGATTGCTCATGCCCTTGGATCCAAAGACCCTTCCTGGTTTCGCCAAACAGCCGACCGTGGAGCTAATTCAGCTGCTTACCGAAAGAACCAAGTCGAGGATACTGATCGGTTGGACATGGCTTCTGTCAAGGCGCAATTACCAGGCATGACAGCCGAACAACCAAAACCAAGCCCACCTGCTGAGGAACCCGTCAAGGAACCCGTTAAGGAACCTGCTACTCCTACTAAGATGAGGTTGGCAAGTCCCCCAACGCTGAATCCGCCAGCCTTTGACGCCGGTGAGGATAAGTCTGTGGGAGACCGCTTCGGAAGTATGTCAGGGCGTGTATCTCCTATTCGATCCAACTCACGATCCAATTCGCCCACCAAGGGTATGGGCGGATTCGTCCAGAGTGCCATGATGAAGAGATCAGATAGCGTTAAGCGATGGAGCGTTACGAGCCCTCCTGGTCTGAATCGCGTCAATTCGATCCAGTCGAACCAAGGGGGCGGTCTATCTGTCAACGCGCGACCCCAGAGCAAGGGACGGCCTGAATCAACAACGCCAAACTCGAGCCGACCAACGTCTCGACATGGAGAGTCTGATAACGAGGTTACACCAAAGGCTCCTACGATTGACACTGCCATGGAGGGAGCACCAATTCCTACCAGCCCTTCTAAGACTATGGATCCTCGAAGGTGGAGCCCTACCAAGTCAAGTTGGCTTGAGAGTGCTTTGAATAAGCCGCCTGAGTCACCCAAGACTCACCACAAATCGAGTTCATCGCAGCCAGCTTGGATGGCAGAGCTGAACAAGAACAAGGGAGGTGTTCCTGGCGCTGAAGGAACCACACGGCCTCGCCCAGGGTCTATTTCTCATAAGCACCAAGTTAGTATCGGAGGACTTATGAGGTCTACGCCTATGGGAACCGCTACAAAGACCAATACTACTGGCCTTGGCGGCATCTATTCTCCTCCACCTGGTGGTAACCGACCCTACAACCACGGTGCCAGTTCGAGCATTTCCAAGAGTGCCCCTAAGCTTGAGCCTGGAACTCCAACTGAGGACAAGGCTGCCAAGGTTGAGGCCGAACCTGTTCCTGACCCTGAGCCAGTCCCGGATCCCGAACTCACCGAAGAGGAGAAGAAGGCGCCGGGGCCTGCCAAGGATGAGCCGGTCATAAGCCCCAGAGAAGTAAAACCCTTTGCGCCTGTGCCTAAGCCTAAGCCCGAAACACCCCCAAAGAAGGATTTCCGTAGCTCCTTGAGGCATCGGCCAACAGGGTCAGAAGCGCCAAAGGCCCAAGAACCCGAGTTCAAGAACGTTTTTGGTACTCTTCGCAGAACCAAGACACAGAACTATGTGGCTCCTGATGAGCTGAAAGATAACATTCTTAAGGGCAAAGCTTCCCTCAGCCAGACAGGTGGTCCACAGAAGACAGAGAGAGTGGATGAATTCAAGGAGGCTATTCTGAAGAAGAAGGATGACTTTAAGAAAGCTCAGGTCGAGGGTAAGGGTATCTCAAGAAGCAACACTCCCACGAATGATTCGCCACTACCAGAGGGCCTTGCCAGAAGGGCTGAGATGGCAAAGAGAAAGTCAATGGCTGAACTGAAGTCACCATCTACACCGAGTAAGCCAAGTTCGCCCAAGCCGACACCAGGCCCCAAGAGGATACCCAGCCAGACCCTTTCTTCGCCCAAGCCCGCTCCTGAATCCGCCCCAGAACCCGCTGACGAGGGTCTAAAGCGAGTAGTTACCGAATCTAGCGCGAAACCGGAGGAATCGCGGGCCTTGCCAAGCCTGCAAAAGGAAACGAGCTCACCTGCTAGACTACAGGGACGTGTAGGAGGTAAACTCGCCGGACGGTTCAACCCAGCCCTCGCCGGCATGCTTGCACGAGGACCGTCGCCCATGACTGCCAATGGGGGAAAGACTTCGGATGAGTCTGATTCAAAGGGAGCTTCCATCGAAACAGTTACAGAACCTTCTGCTCCGGGCCCGCAGCTGACACATATGACTAAGGGTCGAGCACGAGGTCCCAGAAGAAAGGCCCCTACTTCAGCTGCCCCTAAAGCCGCCTCTGCAGCACCAGCAGCCGAACAAAAACCTGTCCAAGAAAAGCCCAAGCCTGCTACACCGAAACCCGTTGAACATGTCAAGGAGGAGGTAGCGGAACAAACACATCCTGCCCAGAAGGTAGAGGAGTCAACCACTGCCCCTTTTTCTATTCAACAGCAAGTTGCTGCCAAGGCTGCCGTACGAGGAAAGCCTACACCCATAAAACCCACCTCTATCAAGCCTCAAGAGGATGAACCTCGACGACTTCAGACTCGAGATGAGAAAACATCATCGTTCTCTTCCAGACAAACTCCCAAGAGTGAATTCCTCCCAAGTGATTATCCCTCACCACTGAGGATCCAAAAGACCGGTGACGCCGCTTCACAGCCTGGCTCACCTAAGAAACTTGACAACAACCGCATGTCTCGATTCATGGACCGCCCGTCATCAAACGGCACATCAGAACCTGCCAAGGAGCCAATCCGTCTGACGCATCAGCGAACAGGCTCTCGGTCTCCTGTCAAGATGTTCCAAAGGCCACTGCCTGAGCCTGAGCCCTCGTCCTCAACAAAGGTTGACAGTGACCCTGTTGTCTCTGTAAAGAATGCGAAGGCCATGTTTGGCGGTGCTACTCAAGCCCCACCTCTGGCAGCGAAGCCCTCGTGGGACAGAATAGAGGCATCAGGAGTACATACACCACCAAGAGCTTCTCCTCGCCCCCTTCCCGACCCCGGACGATCTTCCCCTCTACAAATCAACAAGACTCCATCTCGAGCGGCCACCCGTCCCTTGCCTACACCCTCTTCGAAGGAACCTCAGACTCCTCAGGCCCCAGAGACTCCCAAGCCTCAACAAACAGCTTCGACCGCACCACCAAAGACCCCCAGCCAGAGCAGCGATGTTGCTAGTCTATTAACAGACTTCTTTGGGCCAAAGCCCTCAAGGTCTGAGTACAAGGTAGATGCTGCAGAGCTTCTTGCAAACCGACCACCCACAGGCCCCCTGAAAATTCAGAGCCTCAGCTTCCAGGTGTTCCAAATATCCGCAGAGGGCAAGAAGACGCCTGTTTCGGCTCACAACGAGCGCACATTGTTTGAGCGAGAGATGTACATTGCTCCCCACAGCTTCACAAATGAGGCTGGGTGGAAGCGCTTGGAGATCTATTTCTGGGTTGGTGACCAGGTTCCTGAGTCGGCTGCTGACGATGCCCTTCTTTTCGTGCAGAAGGAAGCCAAGGCATTGGGCGGTAAGCTTGTCAAGATGCAGCAAGGCAAGGAGACAACGGAGTTTTTGCAAGCACTCGGTGGAGTTGTTTTGATTAGACGCGGCTCAAGCAACAAGTACGACTCACTGGCACCCAACATGCTCTGCGGCCGGCGCTATCAGGGCCAGGTCGCTTTCGATGAGTGTGATTTCAGCCCGTCGAGTCTCTGCGCAGGATTCGTCTATGTTCTCACTAGTCAGGGTAAAGCCTATATCTGGAAGGGACGAGGATGCGATGTAACAGAGCTGAGTGCGGCGAAGCTCATCGCCATTGAGCTTACACTCACTGGAGAACTAATCGAGGCCGACGATGGCGATGAGTCTGAGTCATTTTGGAAACTTTTTGAGAGCGGATCAAAGCCTCACTCGGCTGATCATTGGAGGCTCAAGCCCAACTATGCCAAGTACTGCAGCAGACTCTTCTGCTCGGATGCAGACACACGGCAACAGGTATGTTGATTCACATTGGCTCAAGCTGTCGGCGCACTAATAAGCACCAGGTTTTTGAGATCGCTCTCTTCAACCAGCGTGACCTTTCTCCTGAGCACATCTATGTTCTTGACGCATTTTTTGAGATGTACATCATTGTTGGCGCCCGTGCTCAGTCACAATACTCGTCTTTCCGCAACGCTCTCGACTTTGCTCAAGAATATGCTATCCTTGCCGCGGGCATGGAGGACCGTCCTTTTGTGCCCATCTCAACGGTCGTATTGGAAGGTATTCCTCGGGATCTGAAGCGTGTCTTCCGTTTCTGGCGAGATGACTTGAGCCCTACAACAACACACACGAGCTCGGCTGCTATGGGAACACCGAGACGGGGTCGAAGTCTGAGGGTCGTGTCACTGACGCAAGCACTGCAGGCACTTAGAGAGTAAGCCTGTCGGTACATTTGCTATATACAAAGCTGGACTTCATTGATTTCTTGTGTGGTTTTTAGTGTAGCGATATTTCCTTGTAATTGGTCGGCCTCGGAGCATGGCGGAATATAAGGGCAGGTCGGGTCTGGCGATCTTGGAGTTGAATCTCGTTTCTGGTCCTCCGGTTTTGGCGTGCAGATGATGATAGACGATACCGAATGAAACTCGAAAAGTGTACAAGTTACATACAGATCTGTATGCATGTGAATTCCTGTGACACTTGGAGGGGAGTGATCGACATCCGCATATGTAACGTATATACGTCTATTCATTCCGTCATGCGACTAAATTCTGAAAACATCTTGTGAGCCCGCCTCATGAACCTAACCTAGGTAAAACAAACAGGCGCAAATCCGCCAGCAAGCAAGCTGCAGTAACGAAAAAGCAGAAACAGTACACCAAAACAGTTAGGCTGAGCTCAAGCCCGTAAACCTAGCGAACACAAGCCGCCTCATGCATGCGTCTATGGGGGTATCAAAAGGCTGCCTCAAGTCTTTGCATCCGACGTGACTCCCCGTATGGCAAACTCCTTATCCCTATCCTATCCTACCCAATCCTCCTCCTCCTCAATGATTTCTTTTTGTTCAGTGAGATGCGCTTAGTGCGCTGAGCCATTTGTATCGATGGCCGAGCTCTTGCCAGTTGTTGAGTCAAGCGAAGCGGGAACAGCCATGGGTTGGCCGCGGGCCTTTGCTGTGAGAGTGACGAGTTCGTTGAGCATGAGCTCCCGCGTCGTGCGGGTAAGCTCGTCAACGTCGGCGGCGGTCAAGTTCTTGGTGGGAATAGGCTTGAGAACTGCACACTGTTAGATATTTGAGCAGCTGAACAGATGAGTTATACATACCCTTGACGGGGATCTTTCCAGATTTGAAGGTGAGAGTCTTTGGGTGCATGATATGGCTGTAATTTGCGACGACGCAGGGAACAATGGGCACGCCGGCCTGGATAGCAAGGTGGAAAGCACCCTTCTTGAAAGGCAGCAGCATGGGCTCCTTGGCATAACTTCGAGTACCCTCGGGGAACATGTAGACGCTCTGTCGCTTGGACTGGATCTCACTAGCAGCGCCCTTCATAGCCTCGCGGGCATCCTTGCTGTTCTTGCGATCGATGAAAATGGAACCGCTCAACGACATGAACCAGCCGAGGAAAGGTACCTTCTTCAGCGAGGCCTTGGCAGTAACACTGCAGTACTTGGGGAACACGATTCCGAGCATGAGAACATCGAGTTCCGTCTGGTGGTTTCCGATGAAGATGGCCGGGCGCGTAGTACCGAGGACGTTATCAGGGTCCTCGACAACGAACTCAACGCCAGTGGTGTAGCGCATAACATGGTGAAAACAGCGGCCGACAGCCCATTGCGCGATCTGCTGCTTTCCGACAACGGTGAGGAAGATGGAGGCGAGGACTCCGTAGGCTGCGACGGCGAGGAGAGAGATGTAGGAGGCGAGACCGCGGGCGGCGAAGGCGGCTTTTGGAACGACGAGGGACATGGCGTAGAAGAAGATTATTAGGGCGGCGTAGCCGAGGAGGAAGTAGAGCAGGATATTGGAGATGGACATGATGGGCGACAAACGGAGACTCTACTGAGGAGAAGAGAGGAAAAGAAAAGACAGGTGATGAGATAGAGTGAGACACCAGTAGAGGAGAAGTAGGTAGAGTTTGTAGGTTAAAGACTATGGGTAGGTCAGCTGGGTTATGGATATTGGAATGGATGGATCTGGTGGATTGTACTGTATGGGTTTAGGTTCGGGTCTGGTTTGGTTTGGCGGGGGTTGGTTTGTTGAGTGGACATCGATATCAAGTGTCAATTCTAGCGATGGATGATGGCGGGGTCTTTTTTTCTTTCTGTCTGTCTTTCTGTCCGTTTTTCTTTGTCTTTCCATGTCTTTAGACACTGAATAGCCTTACATTATTGTTCTTTACAGAGGATGAGGGATTAATGTACAGATATAGGTACTGATCAGATCACATTCACTTCTACAGACGCAACTGAGTTGTTTAACTAGGTAATTAATGCTCTTCAACAGTCGTAGACACGGGACGGGAACGTCTTTGATTGGGAGGTTGTCATTGGTTGGGTGATGTCACAGGCACCTAGGCTAGGTACAGGGTGCTCGTTTTTATGGCTTGTGAAAGTCGGCACCGAGGATGAGGAACAGATGATGGTATCCAGTGGCATGGCCTAGCATGGATCTTGCCTGACTCAGCGGATTATATGGGTGCTAACTCACTTATATCCGGTTGGGACAATAATAGTTGGGGATACCGACTTATATCCATAACTCACACCATATAAAGAATTAAATGATATGGTCAAAACACCTGTAGAGTTCTTCTTTTTTCTTCTTCATGTCTTGACTGTTGATTCGACTTGTATTGTATCCAAAGCCAAGAGTGATCTCGTCGAGTATAAGAACAAGCTGATTGTTGCTCTCAGCTAATCTAGATTCATTTGAATGTTGCACCACTGCCTTCAAAAATCTCTACTTTAGGAAGTGTCAACTTGATCGTTGTTGTTATCTTTTCATGTGCTCTGAAGCATCTGAATCTCCGTCATACTTTATGGGATCGAACTACACGGAACAATATGTCAGCTTCACATAGAGTATGTGGCAGCCTAGAATAACCAGACTTGTTCATTTGAATACTTGTTCCACAGTCAATGGCCAAGTATCATCACCCCTCGGTTTCAAGCGGCCACTCCAACAATGCAAAATAGATTCATTATATAGAGACACAAAATAACTGTATCTTGGCCTTGATCACGGGATTGTCCGACCACACTCTTCTTGGCTCCCTTCCGTGTAGTACAGTACCATCTGAGTCTGAGACACGAAACTGACAGAAAACGCTTTCTTTCTATAATAGCATACTTATGTCTTGTCAAGGTAAAATCTCATATTAAACATGGATGCATATCAACTTGAACACGCCGTATCACGTGGGCCCTATCGGATAGTCTACCGGGTTTCGATAGCTACCTGGAGCTAGGGTAGCGAGCTAGTTCAGGTAGGTAGGTAGGCACCTAATGTAACCGCTGTAAGCCAGACCAGACCCAAACTCAACTCCACCACGATCTATCATCACCATTCATTCATCCTCTCGTTCTCCTTGGAATCTTTCATCCCATTGTAGCAATCGCTGGCTTCTGATTTCTGCCTCGATTACTCCATTACAGTTCCGTACAAGTCGTAACAATCTCTGGCTCGACTTTCGAAACTCGCTTCAATTCGCTTGTCATTTGCTTGCTTGCTCGCCTATCTCCTCTCTTGACTCTGTTCTCCCCTCCTAAACTCAATTTAAGCGCACTCTGCCTGCGCCTTTGCAAGTGTTCCAGCCGTCATATGATGCGCCCATCTCGATAATCAATCGCCATGGCTTCCTCCCGCCGAGGACAACCGTCTCTTTCCGTCCACATGCCTTCGAACCAACCTCTCGATCGTCCTCCCATCGATGCTCTCTTCCTCATCCACTTCGACGTCAAGGCCGGTTATACAATTCTCTGGAAACAGAATGCTCCTGGTGTCGACCTCGAAGGTCTTGTCGAATACAAATCTCTGCCTTCCGGGCTACACACGGTCTCCGAAGATCTCATCTACTTCGTTCACGACAGCGCCCATGCCGGACTCAGCGCCTTTGTTAACATGCCCTGCGATGAAGAGGAGGCACGGAACGCGAGAATGTTCGCCGTCGGAGTTCTAGTTCCCCTGAGTTATGGTCGTCTGGGGCGCGCTTGGAGGCATGCTGAAGGACTGAAGGAGATGGCTGCGTACGCAATCCAACGTTACCCCATTCACAATGGACGTGGCTGACGTGTTGAACAGGAAACTGGCCGAGGATCGCAAAAACACAAGCATACTCGAGGAATATTGGGTTGCCAATCGCGAAAAGTCTGGAAATGGCAATCGTCGACTCTCAGGAGAGACCCCCGTGTGCTCTCCGTCTCTCAACTCATCACCTTTCCCCCGCAAAACCCACAGCCGCAACCGATCAGCTTCCGACGGTGCCTCTCTAATACCTCCCGGTAACAAGCTCTCACCGTATCACCCTGCTTGGAGTTTGACTAGCCTCCTGGACAAGTTTGGTCCGCTCATCTTTCCCATACATCGCGCAGCCTTACTGCGGAAGCGTATTCTAATATCATGTCATGCACCAGTCCATGAAGTTTGTGATTTTGGTAGGTCATATCCCTTCCGTTCGTAGCTTTTCATTAATGTTTCCAGTATATAACCTCTCTGTTCTTTCCAATATTCCCCTATCTGTCACCGATATACTCCCTGGATCAGCTTCAACACAGCGTTTAAGACCGCTTTTCTCTATTGGTGTTCATGATATACCTTTTCTCATGGACGACTTTGAGGCGTCCAAGAGACCCCGCAATGACGAAGATGCGATAGATGACGAATCAGGCTCTGGTTGGATTGCGTGCACCACTGACAGCATTCTCGCTATGAAGGACACACTATGGGATATGCTCGTCACTTTGCCTCCCGACTACTCCTCTAATGCTACGGAGCGAGTCTGGCCCGTGGTCGAATGCCCTCGCGGACAGCCTATCAAGGCGACCCAGCGAGATCTTCGTCGTTTTACCACTTTAAAGAACGGTCTTGCCCGTCTTGCAGCTGCTAGCCAGGTCCCTAGCGCGGTCCCAGAGTCTCCTGAAGAGGAGCGTGCTGCGCGTAGATTTTCTACCCAGTCAAGTCATATCGTCCGTGACCCACGAGACGATGCAGTGGAAAAAGTCGTCGAACCGCTGACATGGGCAGCTTTTGCCTATAATGGTTACATGTGGTGGGCCAGTGCCGGTGAACAATTGCGTCAGGAACAGCAAGAGGAGGCAGCTCACGATGCCTCTCTGCTCGCCGATTTTGGACCCTCTATGACTATGCCACGACCAGGTTCTCGCTCTGGGCAATTATCAGACTCACTTGGGTCTCTCAATACCAGCAATCGTGCCCCTGATGGTTCTGGCGAAGCCCGATTCGAGCTTGCTATCATTGCCTACTTCCACCGTCTCACCACACAAATACTATCAGTGTTAGCTGATCTGGCTGACAGCCAGGACGAGCCATATACTGACCGTGACGATGATGACGAAGGCCTGTCACAAGCTTCGGGCGAAAGAGCACCGCTTCGTCCATCAGACTCTGAGCTCGAACCTGACGATGCTGATGCTATCCGTGTAGATAGTCACGCCGTGGAAAGCATGGGCCTCGACGTCTGGAGCGATACCGATGCTTTGTTCATTCGTGAATTGTCCATCCTGTACTTTGGTCGTCCCGCTCGTATTGAGGGCAAGGATGTTGAAGTCTGCGGTGTAAGAGTATGCTAAGAAATCAACCCCACTCACTGTTCGAAAGATATGTACAAGCAAGACGAAAGCTGGTCTTGCGTCTTTGGAACCCTATATATATACGCATAGTCTATATCCCGAAAGGTCCTGAGAGAATCTGAAAGAAGCGATACAAGAGGTGTACATAATGTATGGAAACAAGAACGTCGCCTCACGGGCAACTGTTTCAAAGGGGATGAAGAATGTTAATACGGGCGCTTGTTATATTATACGATGGTTGCTCGAATACAAAGGTTTTTGCTCACTGGAGGCTGAGATGGAAACTGGAAAAGGTGTCTCGGTGCTTGAACGAAACAAGCCGGCTGTGGAAATAATTTGAAGTTGAATGAGAATAAGCACAACAAGAAAGAGTTATATACTGAGTGTATGTGTGTGTGTACCTTAAAGAAACCCCTAAACTCCCAACTTGTTTCTCGATCTCGATAGAGAAACAAATGCCCTAGCTTTAAATTGTTTGTCATCTTCCTCCAGACTCCCCCCCTCCCGTCCTAATACATACATACACAGGGATTATATCGCTTCAGTACACACACATCATGCTCCTGAGAAGGGCAGGGTTTCGTTCATGATTTAGTGATTACAGTACTTTTTTTTAAATCCACAAAGAGAGACTGGTAGGCCGTTATGACTCGTCCTCAGTATCGGTATTTGTTGCGCTGGTGTCATCCTCCTCCTCATCTGTTCCACTCTCATCCTCAGAGTCGTCAGAATCCCTTCTGCGGGTCTTGGGAGTTTGGCCAGTCTTGAGAACGTGCATCTGTCCAGCGAGGGAATCTGAAAGGTTGTTAGCAGAAACTTTCGATAGTTCGGTTTGCAATTGAGACTTACCCTCTTCGGGCTCACTGATCTCGTCCTCGGCTTGCATCTCGGCTGCCTTGCTTGCTTCCTCAACTACCAAGGTTACTTCCATCTTGGTATCGAAGCCGACATAGGAGTCGCAGATGACGTGCAAAACAAAGGTGTAGTGACCAGCTTGAGGAGGTGCGGCGAATTGAGCCTTGAGAGTCTGCATGTTGAAAGTAGGCTTGCCCTCATCATCGATAATAGGCTGGTCAAACTTGGCGAAGTGGAATGGAGGAACAGCCATCTTGCCTTGCTTGGAGTCGCTAAGGAAAGCGTGCCATTGAGGAGAGTGATCACGGGCATAGTAGGGGGCGTGTGTCAGAGGGGGCAGGATTGACTCCTCCTCGATAGGAATGAGCTTGCCATCAGGGCCCTTGATAGTCTTCTTCTTGCGTCCGTTGATAGCCTCGATATCGTCCTCAGCCGGGTCAATGTCCTCGAGATCCAGCTCGTTGACAGGAGGAATGTTCTCAGTACCAGGAGGAATGAAGCGGCCCTTGATGACAAGAGAAACCAGTGACGAGGGGATAATAAAGCGCTCGCCAGTAACCTTGAAGAAAGCCCTGGATACACGGAAGAAGGGAATCTGCTTAGCGACACCAATCGCGGTCTGGTATTGCTCCTCGGTCAGGAGGCCCTTTCCAACAGCAAGCTGTCTGCGCTGAGCGTCTGGTCGATCCATAAATCGGTGGACAGGCATGTGCGTCTTGGAGTCACCTTCGATAGCACGAGCGATCTCGGGAGTGATGTGGGGAAGCTGGAGAAGAGGAGAGGCATGGGGTGCAACAGCTTGAATGAGGTTCTGGCTGGTGTAGAACGAGTTGGCAATAGGACCAATGTTTCCGTAAGCGAGAGTGATGGCGTTGAAGGACTGGTTGAGGGCGCGGGCGATAGGGCCAACCTGGAACTTGGCCTTGGTTAGAGCAGGGTCGTCGAGCTCAACACGGCCGAGGTAAGCCCAGAGAAGGGCGAGGGCCTTTCGACGAACACCGTTATCAAGATCCTCCAGAGCCTCCTTGTCCTTGAGCGACATGCCAGAAGCAGTGGGCCCGACCTCGCTTTCAGCTGTAATTCGTGACTCGATCTTGGAAAGACCAGATTCGCCCTTGTCGCCCTTCAGAATGTCCTCGAACTCCTTGCCAGCACTGAGGGCAGTGATGATGCCGCCCTCCTCGATTTCGTCGTCGTATTGTCGGAACAGGTTGTTGGCGCTCTCCATCAGGACACCTTCCTTTGACATTCTCTTTGTGCCGTACCACCATGATCCAACGAGCCAGGGTAGAAGAACTCCAAGAAGCATAGTGTACAGAAGAACGACATACTTGCCGTTGCCATCGGAGACCATGAATTGAGGAAGAGCAATCCCCATACTAAAGCTCTGCTTTCCATCGGGGTGACCATATTGGATGTAGTTGTTGCGCACGTCTTCGTCGGTGAGCGCTTGGTAGGCCTTGGTGAGTTCGACGTAGAAGTTGTTGAGGGATTCAACAGTCTCGTTCTTTGCTGGGTCAGGTCGAACCTTGTCGGGATGGAACTTTAGGGAGAGTCGCTTGTAGTGCGACTTGATTTGCTTCTCATTGAGAGACTGTAGTGATTGTGTCAGCAATGTCACTTGAGAATGATATAGCCGTCACGAAGCTTACCTCTGAGATGCCAAGAATATCGTAAGGGTTCCAAAGCTTGGGGACAGTTCGCTGGGTGACCATGATCAGGTAGGCCATGCCAGCCATGAGGGACCAGCCGATTATCACGAAGATGACCCGCTTGACCCTCCATTGGCTACGTTTCTGCGCTGACTTGAGCGACTCGACAGTAGCCGCATGCTCTGACTTGTAGTTGGTCTTGATCCGTGGCGCAAGCGCATCTTGGTCGCGATTCGGGCGAAGGAGTGTGTAGGTAAGGGGAACAGTGACGATGCCGGTGAGGGTCAGGATAAAGAAGGGGAAGAATTGGCCCTGGTTATTCGAGTTAGCCGGTGTCGAAGCATAGAGACAATGCCCATTCTTACCTGCTCGTCATAAGAATAGTCGGAACTCATCTTGACGGGTTGAAGAGAGCCCCAGGGCTACTCTCAAAGCAAGCTCGAGGGGAAACGTAACCCACAAGTCGAGGCGATCTATCGATGTAATAGAAGACAGATAGAAACAAAGACACACAAAAGGGCTCTAATGAAATAAAGAGAAGGCTCTTTGCAAAATCAAGTTCAAGTTCTCTGCCCCAAAAGAGTGTATTTTACTGGCAGATAATATTGTGCTTGATTGTTTGGGGAGGGGGGGGGGGGGATGGTGAAGTTGAAGAAAAGTGCTGGTGTCGTCTACTACCTTAGTTACGGCCACGCAGCGCATTTCCCATGGTCGACTCTGGGTTGGTTGGAGTACCTAGGAAGCGGGCGGGTTGACGGCTGCCGGTGATCGGATTATCTGTCACTCCCCGCTTTCACTGCCGCCTGCACTGACTGAATGGCTCCTTTTGCCGTACGCGCCACCGTGTTCTCAGTTTCAGAGGACCCAGACCCTACCTAAACAATTTTAAAAAGGAACAGCCACTGTTTCTTAGTGTACTCAGCCCTGCAGTCTTTGACCTTCTCCACTAGCGCCAACCCCAACTCTATTCTATTTCGAGCCCGGCTAAGGTACAGCACCTCCTCAGAACGGAGCAAGTGAATTCTATTACCTAAATAGGAACGAGACCATCTGGCCATATAATTTGACAAATGGAACGCTTGATGTATATTAAAGACGCTTATAATGATAAATGATCTACTTGTTCCTCCCAGTCCTAATTCAATTTTCAACCCCAAACTTATAAAGCAACCTTAAAGATATGTAGAGACATTCAGTGCTGCTTGTATTATATCCACCCCCATCCATCTTACACGATACTCAGCTCAACTGCTAACCTCCGAGTCACTCTTCTCTCCGGGCTCCTCGTAAAGAGTATTCTCGTCGAGGGTGGTCATACCAAGACCAAGACCACTGAGATCTTCCACATCGGTCTCGTCCTCTGTGGTGGCACCATTGCCCATCTCCTCCGCCAGAATGTTTCTGATATCCTCCTCGCTGAGAATAGTTTGAATGCTGCCCCGACGCACCCACGGTCTTGAGTCAGAGCGTCCGCGTTCCACCAGTCGTTCAATCTTCAGTCTGTTCTCAATGAACTTGAGTTTGGGGAAAGCACTTTGCTTTCCTTCGTGAATCATACGGGATAGTCGATGAGGGTCAGGATCTGATAGAATACGCCAGAAGTCTGAAATTCTCGACTTTGGCCAAATCGTAATAGTACCGCTGAATTGTTGAAGCCAAAGCTGACTCCAGTCTTGACCAAGAGGCCGGGGCAACAACTCGGCATGACGGATGAACTTAAGCCACTTATTCATGTCCAATTTGAGATAATGCTCAAACGCAGACATCAGGTAGCCGCCTCGCCATCCACGCCCCTTGCGATGTGTGACTGGGTGACCAACTGAGCCTCGAGAAGAGAAAAAGAAAAGGTTGATATGTGGGTTGACTTGGCTGACAATTGTAAAGTTGACGTTAAAGTGTGTGTTCAAGGCCTTGATAGGAATATCCGTTCGTAAACTGCCATCCTTCCACTTGTGTCCAAAGGAGTACGGCTCTAGAGAACCGTCTCGAGTCTTCATCATGAGAACGACGGGGTTAATAATTCCAGGTACAGCGGCCGATGCCAATACCGCCGACCAGATAACACAATCGGGGCTTGTGAGGTAGTTACAAAGAATCGTCGGCGAATGGGGGTCGGCTGGCACACAGGTAACATTGAGAATGCGACCTGTTCGTTCATAAGCTTCTCGGAATGTCAAGGAGCCATGTGTCCACCAGCCGCATCGTCGCGCCCAGTCAACGGAGTCAAATCGAGCTCCAGTCTTCCACCATCGAGGAATCCAGACTGTAAAGGGTTCGCGGCAGGCGTTGATCCGCTCAGAAAGTGCTGGCACAAGAAGTTGCTTGAGCTCATCATTCGTTCGCGTGGCCACCAAAGCAGCTACCAAAGCACCACCACTGGTGCCTGTAATGACATCTGGTAGGAGATCCGCATCGAGCAAAGCTCGGACAACACCAATGTGGTAGTAGGCAAAGGCTGCGCCTCCGGAGAGACAGAGAGCTGTTCTTCCGTAGTTCGCATAGACGTGTTTGAATAGCACTCGCTTCTGCTCCATCTCGAGCTGTTTGGTATTTATCAGAAATTTGATGCACTTCTCCTCTGCTTGCAGTTAGAATGTTCGAGTATCTAAATAGGGCAATGAGACTCACCTTCATCGAGGAAACTCTGTACCAGATTCTTGGTTCCAAAGTACGTTTGGCTGTATAACCTCGCGTTCTCAATGCCAACAAAATTATTCTTGACGCAAGCTTCAATCAAGGTCTTCAGCTCATCCACCGCTTTACCTCCATCACCCTTCTCGCCCTTGCTTTCTTGCTCTTCAGCGCGCAGTCTTGTCTTCTTCATCTGCTCCCAAACTCTTCGAACAGTCTTGGAATCGTAGTATGCGAAATCGTTCTCTTCCCTCCATGTTTGTCGACCCAGATAGTTGTCGAGCTCCTTTGCGGCACTTATCCAGTCCTCATACTTCGAGGCATTTCGCAAATTCCTTCGAAGTCTTTCTCGCTGGCCGCGCCATGTGAAGAAGTGCTCATACACCCAGATATATAGCCTCGTCGACAGATATGCAACGGCAAGTCCACCGAGCCATGCAAACACGAAGAAAAGCAGAGGCCACTTTGAAAGTTGGTATAGATATCCCTCTCGAGTCTCATCTTTGGTGCGGGTCCCTAGAAGGCCTTCAACAGCCCCCTTTCCACCCCTGCGCTTTCTCTTGCTTCGCCTCGAGCCACGGCGACGGCTATAGATCTTCTCGTTAACAGGCGCCCAATCGTTCTGCGCCGTGATAAATGTCCCTTGACTCGGTGTTGGTGGAATAGGAAGATCTCCAGAAGCAGCGTCCGCAGCGGCGGCGACAGCAGCGACATCATCCGCAAGGCCAGATTCGACCTGCGAAGGCCTCTTTGTCACACTGAACGAGCTCGGGCTGCGTGGCGACCGAGCGCCGTTTTCATCGGCCGGACTCTGAAGCGGATCAGGAGCCTGGAGCGCCTTCTCAAAGGCTTCCAAGTCTTGCGCATCGACGAATTCAGTGTCGACATCAGGGAGAAGGGAGGGGTCGAAAGATTCCGGTGGAAATCCGTAGACTGGATCGCGAGGCAGTAGTGAGGAATAAGGCGAGGACGACATTGCGATCGATTTTATGCTGTAATCTCTAACCCATTGCTGGCAGAAGAGAGAAATAAGCAAGTCAGATTTCTCAGAATCGTGAGATGTTGCAGCGGGTTAAGGGAGAAATTGATTACTATGATGCGAAGCTCTGTTGGGTTGCCTTGTGACGATTCTAGTAACATGACGTAGATTCCGTTGGGGAAACGGTACCTCAGAGGTACATTTCCCGGGGATCCATACCACTCCCAGGTCCGTCTTGGCAAACCGAGGCCTCTATCGAACACCTGGTATCACCACCTACAGCGACTAGAATGAGCCCACGAGCACTAATCATGAGATGTGATGAGCATAATCTCTCTCTAATTCTTGCCACCTTCTCTTTTAGCTACATTTAAAGTTTAAACTAGTCGCATCACGCATCATGATGTGTATGTGTTCCGACGATGCCTAGGCACAATAATGTCGTTCATGAGCATCCAGCAGCCCCTTGTAAAACACCCTAGCACATAATACCAGGGGTCTGATTTTTCCATCTTCAGGAGCATTCCCCAATATGAGGCTCGGCTAGATTTCGTAGCAAGTAAATATAGTAGAATTGCAGGACCAATGTTCGCCTAAGGGAGAATTCTGAGTCTCATAAAACAGGAAATCACTTGTCCTCTCTACCTCTCCCCAAAAGGACTCGACGTAAGGTATACCTCTCTAGCTCACTGCCTCACCTCTTTCAATCTCACCCCATCTTCCCTACTCCTCTTTATACGTACTGCGACAACCAGCGTATACCTTCGCCGTAGCCTTGTCGCATAACCACTGAGCACATGAAGAGCTCGATGGGTCGGATGCCCTCGAGAGGGACCTTGCCCTTGCCGGTTGTCTGGTAGAGGCCGAGCTGGTGTCTCATCTCATCCTCAGAGATGGCATCGGGGTGGTCGATCTTGTTGCCGAGAATGACGAAAGGAACCTTAGAGAGCTCCTCCATGGAGAGGAGGGCATCGAGCTCGGCCTTGGCCTCACCGAATCGCTCGTGGTCCTTGGCGTCGACAAGGAAGACAACGCCGTTGACCTCGGGGAAGTAGTCGCGCCAGATACGTCGGGCTACAGAAGTTGTTAGATATGTTAGCGGGGTTGACGGGGTGGTGTATCTGCATACCCTGCTGGTGACCGCCGAGATCGAAGGTGGTGAATCGAACGTTGCCGATGGCAAGCTCCTCGGATGCTGTGATGTCTCAGTATAAACGCATTGTTGATGCTTTCAAAGAATATCTTACTGGGGTGGAGAGTGGGCTGGAGGATAGCAACACGGTCGTTCTGTGAATCCATCATTAGTCGTCATATATCCCAAAACCGCCACCGCTGGTAACAAGTATCCCAGCTGACAACCATCCATCCAACAATCCAGCAGCCTTGTGTCGACGCACCTTCAGCATGTGAAGCAGAGTAGTCTTTCCGGCATTGTCGAGACCCAAGAAGAGCAGCTTTGCGTGCTTGTTGAGCAGTCCCAAGGAGGACAGCACATCATAGACTATACGCAGCACGTGTCAGCCCATTCAAGTTTCCAGTTATTTAATCGTAACCGGTTACATACACCAGTTGACAATCCACATGTTGTGTGAGTATTAAAGTTGAGTATTAGGCTGAAATAAAAGGTTGTGGTGTTATTATCTTGCACTGGAGAAAAAGAGTCGTCGTTATCGTTGGCGTCGTGGAATGTAGCTGCTGGTGGGTTGTTAGGAGGCGTTGCATTGAACCAAAAGCTGGCAAGAAAGGGACGCCGAAGTGATGCCTGAATTACAAGGCATTGTCATCGTGCATGTCGCGCCGTACTGTTCCGTCCATCGATTTCCGAGCTGCAGGTCAGCTGGCACAAAGAACCATAGGGGCTAAATTTTGTAATCTACGCAGAAGAAAGGTATTTGTTTGCTTGCTTTTATTCCGGAGTATTCACGATCCCATCGCCAGATTGTGGTGAGTCGAAGCCCGTCTCCAAGACTCACTTACACCAAAGTGACCAGCTAGTGACAACCCCAATGGTCAACGAGACTTAAATCACACTTGCTAGTCAAATCAAATGACTGTGTGTAGCTTAATTCATCCAAATACTCTACATCACGGGAAGCGAACAATATATGGCAGATAATCATTGTCGTGATTGATATTCCGCTAAATGCATTTATGTCATGATAGCCTCTCATCCAACGCCGAGCATGTAACCCAGTAATACCAAATGCTGTATCGGGTATCCAAGCAGTTCAAAATAGGCTCCTTTCCGCCAGTAGCGAGCGTTGTCCGGCCGCTTTATGCAGTATGACAAAGAAAAATAGAAGAAAGAAATATGTACAGGAAATCCTGAACATTGCGAGCATCCAGGGTCCATTACCAGTATATACAGTAAAACAATCTCGGAGACCTGGCCGAGAAGGTGTAAGAAGAAAGGACATTTGAGTCGTCAAGTTAAATCGTGTAAGATGTATCATCTTCGTCGTAACGTGTCTCGCAGTCTAAATTGGAAAGCATCGATGTTCTCTTGTAAGGACAATCAAGCGTGCTTAGATGGAAAGGACATAGTTGGTCTGATCCTTCTTGCCAGCCATGAGAAGGCCTAGTTCCCTCATGCGTTCCGTGCCGCGACCGGGAACAGGCTTACGCTCGGGGATCTGGCCTCGTCGAGCGCGGTTGCAGTACTTTTGGTGGAATTTCTCTTTGCGTCGCTGACGCTTACTCTCCAGGCCCTTGACAATATCGATAGCGCCACGAATATGGGTATCGTTATCGTATTTGACCTTGTGTCGAGCCTGCTTTCGCTGGTGGCACATAGCGCCACCACGAGGAAGAGACTTGGTGTGAGTGAGTCCAGGACGACCAGCCAGGTTGAAGTTGACTTGGCCGCAGCGAGGAGATCCAAGAGGGGTAGTGATGGGCTTGCGCATAGGAGCTGGGGACTTGGCCTTTCGAGGTGATTGACGGTCAAACAGAGGCTTGGGTGATCGGCCTCGGACCTTAGGAGGGGGTGAGTGATGACGCTTGGGGGGAGGAGAACGGAATCGCTTGGGAGATGCATGCTCGCTCTTGCGGCGGCGACGAGGGCGATCACGCTCCTGATGAAGGTCCTCCATTTTGCCTTGGAAGAACTCATCATCCTCGTCACTCGAGTGGTGAACAGGGTTGAAGATCTCACCCTCGTTTTCCTCCTCAGGCTCGGAGGCAGGGAAACTGGGATCGATGTCCTGAGGAATGACGCGAAGCTTCTCATTTCGTCGAGCTGCGAGGCAGGAAAGGTAAGCTTCCTCAAGAGGACGATCCTCGTCCAATGTGCCGCAGACAAAGTCAGTGCTGTCGGGAAGATCAGGAGCTTCCTCGGCATATCTGACGCGCTTTGAGCGACGGTTGGCACGCTGGTTGTCCACGGTAGTGATAGAAGAGTCAGACTGTAACTCGTGAAGAGAAGGGCGGCGCATGAGAGTAGCACCAGATCCGATATGAACGACAGATTTGGCTCCAGGAGTCCAGAGACGCATGTCATCATCCTCATCATCCTCATCCGAGTCGGCGAATCCGGTCTCTTCATCGGTGTGATAGCCATCGGAGTCGTCATCGTCCTCTTCGTCCTCCTCATCATCCTCGTCGAGCTCAACATCGAGTTCATCGTCTTCATCCTCATCTTCATCCCCTTCCTCATCATCCTCGTCGTCGTCAACGTCGGCGTCCTCCTCATCCTCAAGCTCGTCTTCTTCCTCTTGCGCCTCTTCCTCTGCCTCGGTAGCCAGACGTCGAATGTTGTTCTCTTTGGTCAGAGTGTCATTGATTGTCAGTTTAGTTGCAACAGCATTGCTATCACGTCGGATCCAATCGTCCTCTCGGGTGATACCACTAGCAAACTCGTGGAACTGTGAACTGTCCGTGACAAGGTCAGAGGAGTTGGCGCGGAGAAATTTGGGACGAGACATGGAGTGTCGGCGAGGTGTGACCTGGCGAGGTGCGGCAAATGCCAGGGCTGAGGTTCGCTTAGGAGTTGAGGGAGATTCGGCCTTTGGTGTTGCGTCCTTCTTAGCGCTCTCGGTGTACCGGGGAGGAGTGTTCTGGGTAGAGGCGGGTCGAGCTGGGCATGCAAACTTGATGCACGACTTGCGAGGAGCTTCCTGAGCAGAAGGTGCCTTGACCATAGGTTGGGATCGAGGGGGTTGTTCCTGGACCACGGGCTTGCCACCGCATGCAAACTGAATGCTTCGCTTGCGAGGCTCCTCAGTTTTGCCCTGCTGTAACTTGACAGCAGCACCTAGCAAAGAAACATGCGTAGGCTCGGCAGCACGTCCATCATGCAAGCGCAGCATGGCCATTTCAGGAAGAGGAGGGCTTGGTGTGTTCGGTCTTGAGGGGCTAGTAAAACCAGTATCGCTCGTGAGGTCGGCTGTCGAAGCGAAGCTGATGTTGCTGGCAAGGGAGCGACGTCGCTGGGTGTTGGCCATGGGTCGTGAGATAGTTTGGGGAGTGTAGAGGTCGTCGTCTGAGTTTCCATTGATAGCCTTGGTTAACAGAGAGGACTTCTCAGTGGGAGGTCGGATGGTAGTTCGCTGGAAATCGTTGGCAGTAAACTGCTGTTTCTTGAGGGTCATCTCAGGCGGTTCGTCGGCCTCCTCGAGCTCTTCTGAACCGTGAGCCACCCATAGGGTGTCTGGGTTGTTGGTAGTCATGTTGGTCGTCATATTGGTAGGTAGAGTTCTTCGACTTTGGGGTGGAAGTGTGGGGATTGAGCTGGATCCAAACAGGAATTTCGAATCGTGATCAGGAGATTAGGATAGTAGTCGTTGAAGTAGTCGAGAAGGCGTGTAGTTGTGTGTGTCGTATAGTAGTAATTGAGGTGTAAGACGTTGCGGTTGTGTTATTGCCTGAGCAATAGCAGCGTCGAAGGAGGTGTAAAAGTGTCCCTGAGGACAGTGGTGCTATAACAGCAAGACAAACATCGTCAACTGCAATAGAGTAGAGTAGGTTGTTGGTAGGGGTGGTTGCTTTGTGCGTGAGGGTGCTTTGATATGGGTCGATGGCAGAAGTGAGATGTAATGCAGGCCCGGGCCCGGACTGGGCTTTTGAGTAGAAGCTAGAAGAGGAGTAGAAAAGGCGGCTGATTCCCCAAGTTGCAGGATTTCCCCAATCTCAATTCAGGGTGGCGTCTGTGCTGTGTAGGTGGGTGTATGGATTGTTGTGGGTGTGTGAGTGTGAGCCGCTGTACTGTTTATTGCGCGTGGAGACTGCTGCATATGACGTTCTCCGAGGGCGGGCACGAGTACGGCACCGTTTTGTAGTGTAACTCTATGTACGGAGTACAGTACAGTACAGATCAAGGTCTGAGACAAAGTTGCTCGACAGGGACAAGGGTGGGAGGGATAATGGCTAGGCGGATGCTTTGTAGATTGTTTTAGAAGAAACAACTAAAGACACTGAGCAGAATAGAACAAAACAAAACAAAACAAAGAAAGGGCGGGAGAAGGGCGAGGCAATTATTTGAGGGAGCAGAGAGAAAAAAGAGAGGGTGGCCTCGGGTCCCGTCTTTTTGATTTATTAATAAGGTAAGCCTTGTTAATCGGCGCGAAGCAACGAGAATGGAAAGAAAAATGCAGGTGGAAATGAACGAAAATCGACGGGAATACCTGACGCTACAAAGAAGACGTGAGCGAAAAAAGGTACCGGCCGACACTGGGCGGAGGTCACTCTCAGGTTGGGGCCAACGACGACAAGGAACGGGATGAAATTTAGGGGGACCCGTTCCCTGAGATACCCTAAATTAAGAGGACGGTGGGCGATTTGCCGTGCCAGGAGCGGGTAAAAAATGGAGTCCTGTTGACCTGGGCCAAAGAAATTTTACTAGCACGGGTCAGAAGCAGAGGAATTGACTGGCCTGACTGACTGGCTTGTTACATTTCACAGGGCGCCATGGGCTAAGGGCTCAGGGCAGGGCTCCAGGTAATACGCTATCACCAATTGATGCTGAGGTGTGAGTGGACATGACTGACTTTGTTACTGACTGAGTGACTGACTGACTTGAAATGACTGACTGATGGAAGCCAAGTTTCGAGTAAGCCCCAGCCTTAGCCTTCTGAGGAAGATGAATTTCTGGTTCACGGCATATTTTTGCGCCCTTTTTTTTCGTGTCCTCCTGGGGCTAGGCATTTCGATGCCTAGATCGATCCATGGCTTTTTTCCCCTGCTGGCTGGCTGACTGTCTTGTCGCTGCAAGCACCTCGAGGGAGTAAATCATAGTGCCAAAATAAACTGACCTGAACTTTAGCTGAGACACACTAAGCTTACCTAGTCCTTTTTGTCGCTTCCCATCAGGTACTGAGTTGCTAGTAACTTTTCTCGTCTCCCCTAGCCGCGAAAAAAAAAAAAAAAAAAAACCATGCCCTGTAAGTGACTGCTCCGCTGCTGACGCTCCGAATCGAGTCCGCTTTTCCACAGCGCCGAGAGAACAGAGCAGCCGTATAGGATCCATTCCGATTCAAAATTACAGATCCAATTCTTGAGGCGAGCATTTACGTTCCGAGGTCCTAATTTCGGTACGCAGACCGCTCTCAAGTCCTTCAGCCAAGTGCATTTCTCCCTTTTCTCTACAGTACAGTACAGTACGTGGTCGACACATCCCTCAGAGGCTTTGTCCAGTCAGGGTCATTTCAATTGACCAGTGGCGCCTGTCAGCGACGGCCAAAGTGAGATAGAGCGTAGATCCACGCTGTTCCATAGCCGAAAACAGCTCGCCCTGATCTACTGTGTGTCACACCGTCCTGACTCTGTTTTGACTCTGAGAGGCCTGAGGGTTGTCGGGCAGTTTCAGGGTCACGACTCGCCGCTTCGTATACCGTGTGAAGATGACTAGAGAGGCGCTACTTGCACTGCCCTCCTCCAAGCCTCATGCTCGCATAATCGCCCGCAACAAAATACGGTACATTAAAGTTCTGCATCTTCTTTTCCAGAAGCAAACCGCCACAGAATTCTTGACCGTTGATTCATCATCCACCCTCGGCAAGGCCCACAATGGAATCGTCGCTTGTATGTATGTACTTGTAAACCTCCACTTCCCACCAGTTACGAAGCGTGGTTTTGGTCGTACTAAGCAAACACCAGCCGCTTTCATATTCGAGGCGGTGTATCTGTAAATCGCATAGCACAGCATTAGCTGTTGTTGATGTTGATGTATGTTTGCTGTCGTGTTGTGCTGGTCATTTGAAGGCTTGTGACTGACAATCAGTCACTTTGCCAACCAAATCCTCAGATGATAGACATTGACTTGACACACAACTTGCTTGTTCCAGTACGCAGTCACCCCGCGCAAGGGACTCATTAGCCTATCTATGCAAGAAGGGTTGATACGCAAGATGCGCCACAGGCCGCTTTGTTGATCTTTTGGCTGGAGGTTTGGTCTGTCTGTTACAGGCGTATGTAGAGGCGTCGACAAAGCCTCGTCTCCCTTTGTCAGTGCAACCAAGCACAATGCACAAAGAACAGCAACACGAGTTGAGTTGCCTTCCATCGCCTACATACTTTCTTTGCCTTCTCAATCAGGCTTTGTTGCACTGAATATTGCACGTTTCTACTCTTGGCTAACCCCAAGCCGTGGGGGTACAGGCCACAGAGCACGTACAGCAGAGCAACAACTGATCCAGACCTGATGCTCGCCTCGTCGCTCTTCAACTTCCCCACAATCACCTGTTCCGTTCATAACAGGACTGCCTTTCTACTGGTGCCATTTCCGCTCTCGCAAGCTGAGCTGCCGTCTGCGTCTTTGTCTGCGATCTACCCTTGCTCCAGGGACGCACGCAGTAGCCGCCTTAGGTGCCATGTTGTCTCTCCAATCTGCATCAACAGCAACCCCTTCGTCCATCAACCAATTAAACTCTTCTCTTGCAACCAGGCTCGTGAGCTCTCCCACGCCTGGCCCACTTGCATATGTGCAGAAATGCATGCAATGCAAGCCAGAAATCCCCCGATGACGACAGTTTGGCATGGACATGGATGTGTTTTACTGCTAGCCACATAGCCTATCTAGCCTATCCATGTGCCCGCGGAATCAATCAATGGACACATGAAATCAGAGTCAAGAATCCTTTCAGATCCTCAAAGATCATCTCTCAGGTTTATTACAAAGGACCCTGAAACCGACTAATATAGCAAACCGAAACAATCGTCTCTCTCTCCTATCTCTCAAGTTAACAGATGAAACGACTGAAGGGTCCTTGTACGACCTAAGCTGCGCGATATCCCAGCTTCTCGTGACTCGCATCACTTCGTTTAATACTGCGACGATCATGGAAGGTGTCTGAAACTGTCCAATCTTATCTGGCGCTGTTTACTGATCGCCAATTGCCTCGGTCTCTTCCCGTGAGTTGGAGCTGCATGCAGGCAGTGCAACCCCCCCCCCCCCTTCAACTTGCTTGAGCAACCTGCAACCAAGGAATGACAGTCGGGGTCTCGGTCTTTGCGATAACGGACCTGTCTGATTTGATATCAGTTCTCTACTGGCGGCTATGTCAATTGGTACGCGTAGTATCGTACATACAACAGCACATTGGCCAAGACTGGACAAGCTGGGCTCACTCTTACTCTCTGGCTTCCTTGAACATTGACGCTCCTCGTCACGTTGACCCGTCCTGCTGGGCACTAACCCCGCGTTGTGAAGTCAAACCCCGCATCTTAAAACAATATGACAGTCAACGCGGTATCAGCGCGTAGCTGTTAAATTCGCATGTTACTCTGCTGTGCTTATGCTTGTTTGAGAGGGTGTCTTCTGTGCTCTCGCTCATGCAGCCCAGATAGCCTTCTGAAGTTGACTGTCCAGTGTCCTTCACCCACAGCCCGCCCACCCACTCTTTGGACAGGGCTCTGACATCGCGAGACTCCGGCGGTGAACATGCTATTTCTTTACGTTGTTGAAATTACGGCTGGGATCACGAACAAGAAAACATCGAGCTACAAAGAGGATAATGATCACGAGATGACCGCCATCATGGCAACAATGGAGTCAGCTCTGTGCATTCAAGTTGCTCAGCATATTACCGCTAAGCAGTATATGGGATAGCGATAGCCATTAACAGGATATCCTGAGAAGTCGTTTCGATACACTTCTCGAATTCTAACTGCATCCAACATACCTACCTACATAGACTTTGATCTAGCTGGTTTGGAGACCGAGCACATGGGTCTCAAAAGTATCGCATTGTGACACTGGTGAACGCTGAAGAGGGTGCAGATGCATTTATCTACGGGAGATACATTGATCAATTAATGCTCATCAAAGCAATGTCACCACCGTGTAAGTCCTTACCCGCACCTCGCATATCGACCCGCATGCCGCAAAGCTCCATCTCTCTGCATCGTCAAACAGACCCAGGTCTCGGCCGGTTATACCACTGGACTGGCCCGACTTGAGGACCCATCATCTCATTGATTTTACGCCGAAAACAGAGAAGACAGGTGCGCGGTTTTTTGGCAAAGGAGGTGTGGACTGCTGCATGATGGGTTGTACAGCATTCGATGGAGTCTGAGGAGGTGGACTGAACTCTCATCTCATTTTCCCTTGCCGTTCTCCCTAGCCGGTTCCTTTCATCCTGAGAAGAGCCGACCGCCCGTGAGATGGCTTGATGTTGATACAGCCGCGGGATATGGGTGCCCATCAGAAGCCACATCTACAGATTGAGGAACAAGCATTCTTCGTCATGCAAGATGCATCCTCTATGACGATGACGGTACCGGTCTTGTTGCCGGTTTGGAATCTTTGCTTCCGTAGTCAAGTTGCCGATCAGGGACGGGACTTGTCTTGACATGCCCTCCTAGATCTCTGCCAAGAGATTGATTTTCTCCGAATGGGGCCAGAGCTTTTACAACCTCAGCTATAACTCTCTCGATACGGCGGCTGATGAGGCTGAATACCGACGGACAGACAATAAATTACTTTTGAAAAGTCTAACGGTCATTCATTGACTACTCTAGCTACTGTACTTGGGCGCCGGAAACTTCCTTGTTCTCCCTGCTCGAGGATGAAGCCATAGTGGGTTCCTGAAAATTTGCTTCCCGTCCAGACTTTTCTAGACCAACAACAGCTTCAAGCTTGAACCTTTTTTTGATTGACTCTCTTCATCGTTCTCGGTCCGCTAGTGTCGCGATGAGAATTGGCTTGAGTACTTTACGATACCTCCCCAAGCCCAAGGCTTCCTCCACTTACCGACAAACCGTCGAGGCAGAGCTCGTAAAATGCTAATGAAAGTCAATCGTAATTTCTCACCAAGAATGAGGTTCAGCCACAGTCTGACCGCGAATTACGGTCTCGTCAGTGGAGACCTCATCACTTTTTTCCAGCTTTCAGCCTTCTTCTTCGAGCTCTGTAACTGTTGTTGAGTTCCCACACCCGCTTGAAGGTTCAAGTTCTGGCTTTGCACACTTTGGTCTCCTCCCATATTTCCCTGTTAACATGGCTGAGACTGTGATGCAATTCACTGCTCAGAGTGTCTTGGCAGGGGCTGGGTTTGAGAAACGTTGATTCCACTGCAGGTACTGTACGGTAACATGCTGTAACAATACAATACCGTACTGTATGTATTGGATACGGGCTGAGGTGTATTTGCCAAGAAGGAATTACGCAGTAAGGTGAGATAAGCACAGCTGAACTTGTTTATGCTGCGCCAGGTTGATGATGAAAAGTGAGGATCCGTGACGCCATGAGCCACTCCTGTTGTCACGACGATGCCCAAAAAGCTACGTGTATTCCGTGGCAAAGGACAACTCTGCGAGTTTCACTTCTCACCCATCACCGCGCAAAGACGCACATGGAAGATCTCGGGCCTCACGGATCCCGGGGATCGTCAACTGCCAGCGGACTCTCGAAGGCCCGAAAGTCCATGGAGTACGGAGTACGTACGAATGGCGGGTTCCAGCGCATTTGATGGGTTGGAAAGCAGGCACAAGAAAGCATAAACGTTACCTAGCCGACTTGTTTCTGCGACGTGTGAGGTCATGACAGCTCAGGTGATCGGCAATCGTACAGTACGCGTTTGAGTGCCGAGTCAGCGAGTCCAGATTTTTCCTGTTTATTTGAGCTTTTGCTTTGGTGATGTCTGAGAGGGAGAACCCGGTTCCTCCGAGTCATATCCGGCTCGGTTATACTTTCCAGACGGAAATATCTGGATTTATGGTCGATTCGACATATTGTCGTCATGGAGGAGGGGAATTTGAGGGGTTGTCTAGTGGATGAAAACGACAGAAACTGAGAGACCTATTCTTGGGTACAGGGTAACCTGTTTGTCACGAATGCTTCACATGACACAGGAAAGGTCATTCACCAAGTTGGATGATTTGTGCACCGTCGACTAATGTCACAGTCAATTGGATCATCTCATAAGACCCTTATGATAGATCTCTTTCGTCTCACGTGAGACTCATGAACGTTCAGGGTCCATATTCGTATCACATGAATGCTGTGCTTATTCTCAAGCGTTCAAGGCATATGGTCAGACACAACTGACTCTGTTGCTCCAAAAAGGTATCGTTGGGGGTTGAACGGAAAAAGTAACAAACACATGAAATATATTTCCTTATGGTGAATAGACACAGCTACGATACCATATTAATCTTATCTCGGATGAAAGAAGCTTTATGTTTCTGGATTATTCACTGCAGAGAAACCAAAGAGTTCAAGCATAGAAAAGCTCATGCTCTACGTATTCAGTATATAATATCACCACAACTGACGTCTCACCTGTGAACCCAAGACTGGAATCCACGTTGCCTCTGTTTTCGAGCAACTTCATACTCACAAAGCGAGCCACAATGGTAAGGAATGAGTGAGATATCCCAGGCAGTATGACAGGGCCACCATAAGTACTTACTAGTTGATTCACATAACTTGGTATCCATGAGATTGTCATTGAGTGTGTTTTCAAAGCATAACACCACCAAATGTTAAGAGGGAAAGGCTTGAACCAACGTCCGTCGACATACGGCATCGGATACTGTCACTATTACTAACTTCCTGCCTACAGTGAGATTAAGTACGCCAAGAGAAGACGGCTCGGAGTGAAGTGCCAACACGAGTGAACATTCTTAGTATTGGTGGTTGTGTGCATGGCAGTCTTAGACAATCTCATGTCAGCACCCTCACCATGAGATACAGCATGCCTAAGAGAACGAGCTTGCCCTGATGCATATCATTGAAAGATGTCGAGAACATAACAGGCAACAGACTGTTCGCTCAAAGATCGGTTGCTTCTTAGCTAATTAGTATTGATTCTCTATCAGTAGTTGCCACTTTGCTATATTGATCACACGTGCATGATGGAACTTTACAGCATGCAAAGCATTGTGATCTAAGAAAGATTCCTTAAAAAAGAAAGCATTGTCATTACACTTGATACAACCTTTGATTAAACCAAAGAAACCCTGGTTGACTATACTGGAGTTTGTGTTATGGCTTACTTATTGGTTGTACTAAGATCTACAAGAGGTTACACCAATATCTTTGCTTCTCCTAGGCTTAAGCCACATGCAACTAAAGCTTGTACCTACAGACAGGCTCCCCCTCACCAACTGGACTCCGTGACTCCCTTGAGAAACAAGTCACAATTATGATAAGGGTCACCAGAATCTGAGCAGTACATCATTGGTACCATTGTCACCTTCGAGTCTGAGATCAGTCACACAGAACGAATCGCGCGCCATGGTGTCAATGGAGACCCTTCCGATTGAGGCAATCTACAACATTGCAGACCTCGTCATAGAAGAGGCATTTGATGAAAACGTCTTCGCAAAACCCCAATTGGCTCTAGCCCAAACAAATAATCATTTCTATGATATCGTCAACCATCGACTTCGTGCAGCAAGCCATTGCTGGGCAGCTCGAGAGGGGAGAATAGATATCCTCAAGAAGGCACATGAGCATGGCGCCAATCTAAGCGGGGCTGGAACGATGAGGCCTGAAGAGAGAGCAACACCTTTGCACTATGCCATCAAGCATGGGCATCGTGATATCGTCGAGTACCTCGCTGAGATTGGCGTGGATCCCCATGTGCCAACCAGACAAATCTGCGATTGCTGGAGCGATACTGAGCCCGTAAGGCCTTATGCCCTTCACATGGCCATCCGACATAGTGGTTTTGAAGGGACTGAGAAAATACTGGTCAAGGAGCTAGGAGCATATTGGACATTTCAGGGAACATCAGCTTTGGACCATGTTGATCCCCAATATATCAGTGACAGGGAAATCATTGACTTGCTCGTTGGGCTGCCTGGATCAAGACATGCTGCTGATGCATTACGATACGCTCTCAAGTGGAACGAGCCTGAGCTTGTGAGCCGTCTGCTTTAGAGGTCTGACATGGACGCCTCTGTGCCTGATTCTGAAGGCCAAACTCCTCTCTTCTGGGCGATTCAGTACAAACGAGTGGATATTGTCAAGTTACTGCTCCAGCGTCAAGAAGCCAATCCCGGAACACCTAGCAGGAGCGGCGTCACCCCCTTACAGGTGGCCGTTGGCGTGAGAAGCTTACCACTTGTCGAATTGCTCCTCCAACGCGAAGGAGTCAATGCTCGCTTGACTGACGCAGGAAAAGCCAGTGCCCTTCACATTGCTGCCGCGCGTGGGGAACTAGAGATCGTGGATCTCCTCTTGTAGCAAAACGGTCTTGATGTAGCATCCCCTGATTCAACAGGGAACACTCCTCTACACTGGGCTGTCAGAAGTCATGACAAAAAGTACCATCCAAGTTTGGTTCCGATATACGATGATGATAATGAAAATAACGACGACGATAGTTATACTTTCGACGAGCCACCCGGGTACAGAGAAGAAAGCCTCGACATCATCAAACGATTACTAGCCAGACAAGAGGTCAACGCGGGAGGCCACGATTGAGATGGACTCACCCCTTTACATCACGCTTGCTTGACAGCAGATTACGAAGTTGTGGCGCTCTTGCTTCAACGTCAAGATGTTGACCTCAAAGCTCGAGCTGTAAATGGGCAGACACCTCTCCATCTGGCAGCATCGCGTCATCAGCGAAGTGCAAAGAGGATAATGGATTTGCTTCTCGAACAGCCAGATGTTGAGATAACCGAGGTCGATCACGATGGTCGGACTATCCTGCACTACATATGTGGCGGGCTCGACAAAGAGTGCCCAGTCCTTGATTTGATCGAGACCGTGCTTCAAGCAGGCGTCCCGCTTGACCAGGAATCTGCGACTGGTTTGACGGCTTTCCACCAAGCACTCTGTAGCGGGTATTGGAGCGTCGCCCTGTTTCTACTCGACCGCGGTGCAGATCCCATGATTTCGAAGCGTTTCAAGTACAATCACAGCCTGCTGCATATCATCTTGAAACATTCTGACAGCCACGATGGAAAATGCGAACTAGTCGGCAGGCTCATCGAGAAAGGCATTGAAGTCGATACTTACACTGACTCGCCTGTTTTCGATCCCCGGTTCAATGAGGACGACAAGATCGAAAACGTCATAGGTATACGATCCCCAGATACTCTTGTCGGCTCAGGTTGTACTCCGCTCTTGTTGGCATCAACGCGCGAGTACAGCCTCAACAACATGAAGATGCTCCTTGCGGCGGGAGCAGACCCGAGTGCGCGCGTCATCATCAGAGATGTAGAGTTTGAGGGCAAGACAAATGGTAATCGTCAGGTGTTTCTATCCGGAGTGTTTCGCCATGTCTGGGAGCCTCTTAGCCAAGGCGAAGGTGAACTCCTGGAACATGTAGATCCCATCGAGGTGTTGCTCCAATTTGGTTCACGGCTAGATTTTGATGGCCCAGCGGATAGTCCGCTCCAGGAAGCCTGCAAAGTAGTAGAAAAGGGACAGTTTGCTTTGTTGAAGATTTTGCTGGGCCTTTCCGAGGCAAGGAATGTTAGCGAAAGCCATGTTGATAAGTTCATCTCCGCGTACAAGGACAAGACGGAGTACACTAAGATTCACGAGAGGCTGGAAATTTTTAAGAAAAGGGAATTCATCGATTAGTGTTGTACTTTGGCTGTTTGAAGTCGTTAGTGTTAGTTAGCCATTGAAGTACCGGCACTTTATTGACGTTATGTAATATATATATCAGTATAGCAAGAAACAGGATAGTAAATCTGGCAAGAAATGTTATAGTTAGATAACTTTGTTTCACTTCAAATCTATAGAGAGAGTGTAGCTGCTCTCTGTCGAAGGACTCTCTTGGGTCGGTTGCAAGGATAAAGGGTGTCATGTGACATAGCACGTGCCCATCATGGAGATCGGATTTTCCCGCTAGCCGAATCGCGAATTGCTGCTCCGGCAAAGATTCGTGCCAGCGACCGACCTCATTTGAGCTCACCCAAGCAACAACCTCATCCACCAGCTCAGCCCATCATGAACTCCTTCCGCGTTGCCCGTGCGGCTCTCCGAGCTCGCCCCTCCGCCATCCGAGTCCCTCTCCAGCGAAGAACCTACGCCGAGGCCGTCCCCGACAAGGCAAGATTCAGCGAACCCCCGGCTACGACTGGGTTTTTGCGTACCGAGCCCGACTGACCGTTATCGCAGATCAAGCTGAGCCTTGCCCTCCCTCACCAGGTATGACACCGCCCGCGCGATACCCGGATCGACGAATACGATTGCAATTGGACCCTTACGATGATGGCACCGTCGCCAATTGATTGATGCATGGGAGCTAATTGCCGCAACGCAGTCTATCTATAAGTCCCAGGATGTCGTCCAAGTCAACATCCCCGCCGAGTCTGGAGAGATGGGTGTCCTCGCCAACCACGTTCCTTCCATTGAGCAGCTGAAGCCTGGTCTGGTTGAGGTTGTCGAGGAGTCCGCTGGCTCCAAGCAGTTCTTCCGTACGTCATAACTTACAGATCCAGATCCAATATCCAATTGCTCGAGGTCGACAAATCGCTGATGGAATTTTGTCTTAGTCTCTGGTGGATTCGCTACCGTTCAGCCCAACTCCGTCCTCAGCATCAACGCCGTTGAGGGATACCCCCTTGAGGACTTCAGCGCCGAGGCCATCCGAGCCCAGATCGCTGAGGCCCAGAAAGTTGCCAACGGCAGCGGAAGCGAGCAGGATATTGCTGAGGCCAAGATCGAGCTGGAGGTGGGTTTTAGACGACGACATACGCTTGCAATCGAGTTTACTGACGAGGGAACAGGTTCTCGAGACCCTGTCTGCGCACGTGAAATAAGTGTACAGCTAGTTTGTTGTGACGGAGGCCCTTGTACATCAATATTCTACCCATATTTAGCACGAAAAGCTGTGACAATTGATACCAGTTCTGGTTGTGCTCCTCCTAAATTACATGGACCACTTTTCCCTGTTCAGTGACTCCTTCCTTCTGGATTATCTACCATTCAGTGACGTTGATAGGCAATGAATACAATCATTAGTTGACCCAGCGCTGTAAGGAATTCCACAACTTCCACTCCTGCAATTGCGAGGTAGGATGGACTTTTCTCTCCCTGCCATTCACCTTATGCTCCTGATTTGTGACTCCTACCTACAATATGCCACCCCTTTCCGCACCTCGCATATTGATACTCTATACCGACTACTCGAACTTGTGGGCTATCGTCAGTCGCCGTCGCATGGCTTCTGAGGCGATTAGCCAATATCTTGAATAGCATCACTTACCTAACTCAACAACACGTTATGATCCCTCCGGGAGTCGTCGGTGATCGTGTTCGCCAGCTCCAGACACTTACCGAAACGCAAACCGCGAGTGGGCGACCTTCTGGCACTTCTAAGCGATCGAGTAGAAGCACTACGATCGGTTGGGGGCCAGGAGTGGCCAGTGAGAACAAGACTCGCACATCGAGAGACACACTTCCGAGACAAATATCCTTAACTCTATCGCAGAAAGATAATCCAAGGCTCAGTGCTGTCAGGGGCTCCAGGGGAAGAAATGGATCAACGAAACCAAGTGTTGCTGGCTTCCGGCCTAGGACGAGCTATGGACGAACTACCTCGAATCGGCCGAGCCAGGCTCTTCGTTACTCAGCTAGTACAGACATGCTTCCTTCAGAATCTTTCATGTCCTCATACCTTGACTCGACAAACCGCTCTCGTACTGCAAGCTCCACAGAGAAATGCCAAGATGCGATGGACATCCTTGAGCAGTATGGAATCTCTAGACCCTCTGGATGGTTCTCAGATGGCGATGCAGGCACGCCAGATCAAATCAAACAAACGAAATCGATGCTCTCGCAAATCTGTCACTCGTGCGGTAACCCTCTCGCTTTTGAACGGTACTGCCCTCACTGCGGCCACGATTCTTGTATGAAGTGTACGGGACAGACCCCTGGACAACCCCTTGGCCACAGGGTTCTCAACAGTTCAGTACAGTATCAAGAACACTCTTTCATAGGCAAGATACCTGAGCTGCCAATACAAGGTGAACACCCCGAAAGCGAACACAGTCACGCTGCACGTACTACAGTTGATACTACTCATCGTCGTAAGCTCTCAAGGTTCGCATCAGAGCCAGATACACCAAGGGCATCCTTTAGAACCAAGAAGCAATCTCGCCAAAGACCGAAAACTGATCACAACACCTTGAAGCCCACTCGGAAGAAGACGATTGCGGCACCAACAGAGATCTCTAGCTCAGTGAAGAACAACCCCTTTTTTGTGGCAGACAGGGGAATGAAGAAAGAAGCCCCAGAACCTGAAATCACGACGAGATCAGTACAAGTGGAACGTAAACCCAGGCCCTCAGACTGTGTACCTAATCGTCTCAAGTCCAGCTCGCCCCGCGTTTCTCACATAGAGGAACAATGTCCCGACCCTGGTTGTAGAGCTACACACGATGGTCACCATCCAACGCGGCATAGCATTGGTTGTGCGACCCGGCGTAGTCTAGGAGCACAAGTGGTTGAAGGCAACGATTTGGATATGATTGATACAGATAAACATAACCCTGAAGATAAGGAGCACACACAGTCACTGAGGGACTCACCATCCCGAAGCAAGTTACAGATGAAAATTGACCAACTCTATCACCACGGACAAGATCTCCATCACTCACAGCATATCATGGAGCATCTATCAGCTGGCGTGCAGACTCTTGAGTCTTCTACGGATGAGAAACTCACGAACGGGCAAGACGGGCGCATGCGGGCGGATGGCTATGGGTTGAGGGTACAGAGTCAACCTGGCATTGGCATTGATCACTCCTTGAGTAGAGACGAGACTGTCACAGTGGTAAAAGACACTATCGAACACAATCTGAACAAAGAACCGGCAGTGCCTGACGAGATTGAGCCACAGCCACCTAATCTTACCGATTATCACAAGGGGGATCGGCATCCGAGCCCAAAGTCTCATGAACCCCATGACGATACCCAACCTAAGGATGCCCATTGGATAAAGCATCCTATCAACAATAACAAGACCCATGACGCGCCGAGTGACCACACGAGAATAATGAACTCACAAACCGCTAGTGAAAAGCCTGTCTCTCAGTCCAAAGGACCGAAGAAAGGCCTCAAGACCTCGCCAGAGGCAAATGAAAGGATTGCGCCACATGCTCAAAACAAGGCCTTGTCAGAAAAGGGCCATTATACTGATCTCAACTCCAAGAAAAGGCTTGGCAAACTTGACGAACCCGTTCTTGAGGGTAAAATGATGCCCAAAACAGCTCCACGTATCGACAATGACACTGAAAGGCCGAAAGCCGAGGCTACCGGTATCTCGTCATAGAGGACGCAGTTAAGGAAGGTCGATAGGTCTTCAGAACAGCCACGAAGTCAGCAACTAACCCCTTCCCATGTCGAGAACTGGAGGCGTGAACTCAGCAGTGTAAATAGTCGTACGCCACTACCTGAAAAAGACAGGAAGGATAGTTGCTTCAACTGCAATCCTACTCAGTCATCATCACCTAAGCAAACAGAGGGTGGTTTTCAGATCTTCGTTGAAGATGAGTCACATAACAAGACTGAGAATGAATTGAGTGCTGCCTTCGAGTCACCTATGCCTCGACTCAAGGTAACAGACATTGAGCATTCCCTGGCTCGCGAGAGCGTCGAGGAATTGTTGGCCAAGAGTCCACAGCCACAAGAGATAGCAGCAGCAGAAGAGCCAAAGAGTACGAGACTCCCGAGCATAACAGAGGATCGATCTCGCAACGACTCTGAGATGTCAACATTGATCTATGACCCTAGACCTGTGATGCCTTACAACCACATGTGTGCTTAGCGAGCTCGCTACATGGACCTCAAGAGCCAAGTTGACGAGCTTGGGCTCGAATCAGGTCGCCCGTCGCCAGCGAAACAAGCCCAGGGCGTGTGTTCCCGCTCCAATGGCGATGTTGACATTGAGGGCCTCACAGTAGTGATGCATCTCAGAGGCAAGGATGACTTGGTTATCAATACAGACTTGAAAGGTGGTCTACAGGAACACATGAGGCCGCGATAGAGCAGAGCTCCGCAAGCGTAGGAAGGCTAGAATGGTCAGCATAGACCAGACCGGACTGGACGGAGACGGAGAAAGTATTGCTTCTTTGATAGTTTATTTGTTATTAACTTCAGTATTGATACACATTGACCTATAAAGTTGGAATCATCGGTCTTCATTGGCCTTGAGGCTTCTTCACAATCACATCGTGACTTGAGCACATGAGAGCAGTTCGTTCGTATGTCAAAAGCCACGACAGCGCACTGACAACAAGTCAAGGACACTATCGGCGGAACAACATCCTTCTGCTCCATCCTTCAACCTCAACGGCGTCACAGTCCAACGTCAGCAACCGTAGCGAAACTCTAACTGTCAGTAGCAGTCAGCCAACAGGGACGATTCCACGGCTTCCCGGTCTAAGCCCCGGGCCCTACTGCAGCCTCCCCTCTTCCCCGGTTTGCCAGGCTCTGATGCTGAGAGGATGTGCCAGGGGGTGGCCCGGAGCAAAAATCCTCTAGGTTCTGAGAAGCGGTGACAGGGGGGTGCTGGTGTTCTTTTGGTTTTTTTTTGTATGCATAGGTAGGGCTAGGGTGTTGAACCTAGGGCAAATCGACCTTTTGGTTTTTGACGTGATAGACCCCTATGTAACGGAGACAGGATTTGGAATGTGACTGTTGTCTTGTGCGTGAGGCGAGAGCAGGGTGTAACCTAGAACAGGATCGACCTGTGCTGCGTTTTGGCGAGCATTTTTGGAGATAGGATGCTGCCTGTTTGACCAACTAGGGGCATACACGAGATGTCAAAAAAGCAGTGTGATCTCACTTGGGAGTAGGGATGAAGCGGATTTCGTCATGTTCGAACGAAACGAACCATTATAGCAAGACCTCCCATCAATTCCACTGTCGCCATGAGTGAATACTTCATTTGAAGCGGTGAGAGAAAGAGAGAGAGACAGGAGCTGAGTTGTCGGTGAAACCCCTTCATTGTCTTTCCTTGCGTGCTGTTAGCGAAAAACCCAACCTCATGCAATGCGTGCTCGCTATGTGCAGGAGAACTTGTAGTACATATGCAGCCGTCAAAGGCACAGATGCCAGCATCGAATTCCAAACTGCATCTGCATCCTCTGCCAGGGGGTCCCATGTTTGCTATACACCTAGCCATCACATATACTTCTCTTATGCACGTAACAACGCAACAGGCATGGGAAAAAGTTCCGACCACACAGAGCTTCACAATGTGAGTGAAAGCGGTCAAGGCGTTGAGGGTGACAGCGGTGTAAGGGAGAACTACGTACACGCGAGTCATGCCCTGGAAGTGTTACTCGGTAAACAATACACTTGTAAGAGTTAGTGGACCTTGGATCCGGCAGTTGATAGAGCTAAGCAGCTCTGTGTCTCATGATAGGTACTCAATCCATCGTGCGGCGTTCAATAGTCAGAAAGAGAGAGCAAGAGGAAATGAAATTGGGTTCGCAAACATCACAAGACCCCCCGGATGTGCTCCATGGATCGATCATATGTAGGCAAACATTGACGAGAGCCACGGTTCATAAGCACTGTGTAGCATCTATCCCAACGAGCAAGCAAACAAGGTTGCCTGCCCAGAAATACGGATGTCATGGAACGACCCAAGCGCCAGGGACATGGTCCGTCTGGGTCCGTGTTCCAAGTTCCGAGTAGGCCCAGAGCTTGAACCACAACTATAGAAAAACAGAAGCGAGGATAGAACATGTCCATGAGAGGAAGATCCGGGCGCTAGCAGATTATCAACCTGGATGGGGTACAGAGGTACGTATGTATGATTGTCAAAGCCTCAGGGACTTTTAGTGTGCGTTAATCCAAACCTCCTCAGGCATTGCACAGGTCTGTGCTTTCGTTGCTCTGCCTCTACGTCTATAGTCGGGAATGAGCTGTAACAAACGATTCGATGCCTCTCAGCATTTGTCGCTGTCAAGATCGAGTTCTATAGCTTGAAATCGTTGAGCCTCAATCCCCGGATTCCGACGTCCACCTTGAACACATGACCACCGTTCTCGCGGCTCGATCCCTCGCCCTCGTCGTCCTCGGCAGTTGTTATGACAAGCTCAGTACCGACAAAGTGCACGCAAGTGGTGTTCTTGGTCGGCACTTTTACCTCTCCAACAATCTTGGCTGTGCTGGGATCGATTCTAATGACACGACCCTCTCCATATACAGCTTGCCAAAGGAACCCGTCTACATCTACACGGAACCCGTCGGGCTCGCCTGAACCATCATGGTTGTAGAAAACGCGCTTGTTGGAAATTTCCCCAGACTCGGTATCAAAGTCAAAGGCATAAATCTCTCTGGCGTTTGAGTGTGTAACATATAGTGTCTTTCCATCAGGAGACCAGCCTGGCGTGTTAGGAATTGTCATGTTAGGTAGCTTGACCTCTCGTGACTTGGCGTCCATTAGATAGACCGCTCCTAGATCCAATGTGTCAGACTTGATGGACAAGAGATGCAACGTAGAGTAAGTAGACAGGGTCCTGATGTTGGTGCATTGTTTTGCTTTGGGCAGGGTAGAGTACCTTCGGGCTTAAAGGGACCGAGTCCAAAGTCAGTCATTGTACCCAGCCAAAATCGACCAAGAGGATCCACGCCGCCATCGTTACTTCGCATACGCTCATTAGCGGGTTCTTCGAAAGGCTGAATAAGTTCGTATGTCTCCTTCTTAACATCGAGAATAGCCAGTCCATACTTGACACCAATGGCGATGCGTTCCTGGGGATCAACCCCAGCAATGTTTGCTGTGACAGTAGGGCATACGTCTAGTTGGATGGTTTTGAGAGACGACGGGCCTTCAGCCACCTTCACATAATGCAGTCTCTTATTGCGGATATCGACAAAGCGCAGATTGCCCGTTGCTTCCTCATAGAAAGGTCCTTCGCCCAGCAGACAGTGTGTCTCAAGCCAAGGCTTCTCAGCCGTCCATTGCTGAATATTGGCACTCATTGTCAGCAGGCTCTGTACGGGTCTGGTATCCTGTTAGTTTTTACGGCAGATTCACTTGGAAATAAGGCTTTATACCAATCAGTAATGGCCAATGGTGGGCGGGGTTGAGGTCAGGATGATGCTCTATGATGTATGTATATATGAGGGGAAATCGAGCGGGCCAGAGCAAGCGAAGTTGAGAGTGGGGAGCTCTCGTAATGTGTTTGGATATACTCCGTAGAGGACTAATAAAGCATTTGCGAGCGTATCAAATTTAGGAGAGGGAGGAAACAAATTGAAAGTGAAGCAACTCCAAAAGTGAAGATAGATTATCTTTACGGATAAATCGAATGAAAGGCCCTCATCCGGTTCGGCACGGATGCCGTTGAGTGTGCTCCGAAATCAACTCCGGGCCCGCCGGGCCTCAGATCCGGTCTTTATGTATGTTCTTTAAATTGCCATATGCAGACAGCCTGCATCGATTTTATATCTCGCAGAGTATGGATCTTGGTTCCTGCGGCAGTGAAATTCCACTTTCAGTCTCTGGAAGGGCCGTAGTGCCTGTATGTCACTGAGGTGAACAACATGGAAACGAATATGGAATGGACTCGGCCACACAAGTGGTCCAACCAAAATGTTGGCTTATTGTGGCGTTGTCTGACCAACACGCTGTAACAGTCGATCTTGCTTGGTGAAAGCCGCGAACCAGACTGTCGGGACGTATGGTGTCGCGCAAGAAACATAATTGGGCAGCAGAACTCGATTAAATTGTGCACAATCGTGGTGCGCGCTTGCGGCCGTGTGTGTCGGGTCTCAAAGGCGGCCGCAGAATGCATACATAGGTACGGAGTAGTCGTAGGTATTAGACGCGGATTCTCGAGTGCGGCAGCTTGGTTAAATTGCGGGACTCATCACTGGACAGAAGAACGATAAATACTCAGTATGGTAGCGAAACCAACCATCGCCTCGACTGTTCACTCTTTCTTAGACTCGAGCCTTCGTCCAGCAAGCCTCAGTTTTACTGTGGGCTCTGGAATTCTGGTGTTATTCTTCTTCGAGTTGTTGCGCGTGGGGCATCATCAAGATCGTCATGGCCAACCCCCACGCTCTTCAATACTGCAACATAGTCATACTTGAACCTTTCCCAGGACGAATACCGAAACTCCTTTGCATCCTACTTCAATGAATGACTCCTTTCACCAGTATAGGTAGCTTGGTCAGGATTGTAAGCGAGCATGACCAATGAAGGCCTTCTACTCCAGTTGAAAACCTTCTCGCATCCTCACATATGCACGCCAACAACGTACTGACGTGGTCCAGTTCACCCGATTCGAACAGAAAACACACATTCGCAAAGCATCGTGAGTTGAAACCAAGAACGCTTTCAAAGGCTTGTCAGATCTTCCCTCCGGTCGCGGAACCATCAGGTCGTCATCGGGCAGCAACACCACCCTCGTGGCGAGCAAACTGGAACGTCAAAGGACAACGCATCAAGTACAGCTCAACCCGCAGTTCTCACGCATCTGTCGGCCGGTCAAATGTATGCAAGCGAGACACACACTCACACCGCCCTGCTTTGAAGCAGCAAAGATGCTGCAGCAGTGAAAAGGAGTGAAGCGGACGCGGCACCGTTGGCTGACAGATGCCTGCCAACTTTGTTACCCGCATTCACTAGCTATGCAGTGTGTGTGCAGTCGTTGGTTAGTGGTACATCGATGCTGTGCTGCTGCATGTCGTAGATGGAAGAGTGGGCTTCTGCATGAACCAGGCCCAAACCATATACAACTTACTGTGAACTATCTGGCCTCGGCTATATGACACCTCGACCTGCTTGGCCTTCAGTTGTTAGGGTCGTGTGGGTAAACTCCAAGAAATACCACGCTGCCAGCACATCCTGGGCCACGACAAGACGCAACGCACGACAGGGCAGGGCAAATTAGCTGCAGATGCAAATGCATGCCATAGCTGTGTACAGATGTTCGTTGATTAGCTAGAAACGTTTTGCCTGGCTCTTTGACCCCTGGCTGCTTTCCCTGACCGCTCGTGGTCACGGGAGGCGTCGTGGGTCCACGATCGCCGCTGCTAGGCCGGGGAGAGTTGTCGAGGCTGAAGGGCCAGAACATTGATCTCCTCTGCACCCTCTTCCCTCCTTCTCAGCACAAGCGCGAAGCGGTATAGAGTTTCGGGGAATAAGGCCACGTCTGCAGCGTCTCAGCATGGGTTATGATGTCGTCGGACTTTAACGAGGTGATAGCTCGAAAGGACAAAAAGGTTGGTCATTGCACCAAGGCAGGGGTAGGGAGCGCAAAGTAAATGGCGGCGACTTCATGAGAAATAAACCTAGGATGCCATCATTAGCTTTTGGAGATGGGCGGAGGCCATATCATACGAACCAAAGACAACTAAAGTAATTACTAGGGACGGGCCGGTGTAAGAATGGGGAGGGCATTAACATGGGACGTCTGACATAGCAATTGACAAACATGCGTTTCGGGCTGATTGTAGAAGCCGTCTAGGCCGCCCATAGGCATCAAGGGATGGGGGCTGATCCTGATCCTGGCGACACACTTGACTTGTTTCATGCCTTCTCTTCAGCCTCGCAGCTTGAGTCGTCCTTGTGGGCTCTACTGGCCTAGTAGCCAAGCCACTACTTGATCGAGTCCTGCAGGTTGATATTGACGGTGACAGCCACGCAGATGTCTGTAGTCTAAATGTCGAACTTCATCTGAATCTGTGTATAATTACACAACAATCCGAGGAAGTGATAAGATTTCACCAAGAATCCTACCCCGCACTGATGAAACCGCCACCTCATAAACTTTTTAATTATCGCGTCTTGTTGATTTTCAAGGCTTTCGGCTACCTATTCTTTTCAACGATGTCTCACACCGTGATCGACACCATGATCGAATTTGAAGTTGTTGTAATACCCCACGTCGTGCGGTACGTATCTATGGCCATGAAAATGAATGAAAACAGAAGTCATGCCGGAATGTTTGACATAAGCACTTTTCAGTAGTCAGGCTGAAGGATCAAACTGATGTAGCAAGACTTGAGCCAGAGACTCCAGTCTGGCCAGGGCGCTTGGCCAGACGGCATTCACACGATACCAGACGCTAAATACGCCCCGTCCCGAGCCTCTCAGCGCCGCATCGTGCCGCTGAGCAGAATTTTGCTGCTCAGTGTGATAGCGTTTCAAGCCAACCTTTGTCCAACATTATTGACGTCTAGTCCACCTCATTTCGCTTTCGAGGCGGATTCATTTCCTGAGGAGTCTGAAATAAATCACCATGGGCGCAATCACAGCGACGTCACACCACCCCTGGGCCGCACGCATCTGTGCGAGGTATGCTAATCTGAGATCAGCTAGGTAAAGCCAGCCATGTCAATATCTCTGATTGTTTGCTTTTTGTCTATTCTCATGACTGGTCAAAGGATGTTGGAGTGAGTTGTGCACGCTAGTGCTTCACTTGGTAGTCTTGTGCTTGCAGGCGAGGGCCCAACTAGGTATTCTGAATTGTCTGATGGTCCACAGGTTTGTTTTTGCCGCGGCAGCGCTGAAAGAGTCTGGCTTAAGCCTGCGGTGACTTGTAATGATGACCTAGCATTCTTGACTGCGGCACGATCTAATCCGCCCGTCCTGCGCGTGACATTGTCGATAGGTACGTAATATCGCGTCTGATCGTGGAAGCTTGCTAGACTCCAACCATTGCCCCGGTACGCGCGCCTGTGCCAGTAAGAGCTCCGACATCCACTCAACGCAGATTGGCTCTTTCCACTAGAGACAACTGTCATGGATGGTTGCATCTGCACGCTGGCGGGCCTTGCAGCTCTGGACCAGGACCCCTTCCCCGGTAGAGCCCCTGGCTATGCCTGTCGTCGTGCGCAATGCCAGTGCATCCAGGGCCCCTCGTTGCACCCACACCCACCCCTCGGCCAATGTACCGTATATCAACGCTCCAGGGGTTTTGGGGGAAGAATATCGTGAGCACGGAACGGTCAACAAATATCAAGAAGTTCGCATGGCCTCTGCCATGATGGGAGGAAGATAGTGAAAGCCCTCACGGCATTATGAGCGCAGTCTTTGAGGCATCCTATAAATGAGGTCCAGGAGAGGGGAAGGACCGTAGACGAGTTTTGGTCTGTGAAGACATGAAATGCGTATTGGAATCAGTCTTGGCGATGCCAACAACACGGCGTCGGAGTGTTTATCGTAGAAATGGACAGTCACAAGAGTCCAGGGGGGCTCCGTCTTTCCGCGCAAGAATTGGTGCAAGACATGGCATGTCGTGGCGTGAGACGCGTGCAACTTTGAGTTAGAAGAGTTGAAGTTGAATTGTCGTTTGCTGGGGATAATGATTGAGATGCTCGGAAAGGGTTTTCCATGATTGAATGCATGGAGTACGTAGGCGAGTAGATCTTGAAGAGGGTGAGGTTGAGGGGAATTGCTAATTACGGCACGAATGTACCTGCTCTTCTCATTTCATTGATGCCTGTACCACCTAAAGGTACACAAGGTAACGACAGCTCTTGCGTGACTGCCAATTTAGTAGACAGCGGCTATAGACAAGTTGCCGACCGTAACGGGTTCCTTCCTTCCCTTAACCAAGCTCAATTGATTGACGATTTGCTTCCTCCCAATCGAATTTCTATCTCACATCTGTTTTCGTTGATTGATTCTTCGGCAGATGAATACCTTGGGAGGCATTTTCGCTTTTGATACCATCGTCATCGTCAATATGGAACGGCAAATTATCAACTGAGTCGGCTTCTCTTCCCTCACCTCAAGGAGTGTCTCTAAGAATGCTTACAGTACGGCCTTGCCTCCATCTGCAGCCCTGCCCTACCTTGGCTTCCAACGTCTCTTTTATGTCTCAGTCACACATCTTAGGGCAAGCAAGACAATGCAAGTGACTGCTGTCTTGTGCGAATTCATGGGTCTCTGTTATTCCGGTTTGGGTTTTGGTGGGAGACCCTATATGCAATGCCATGTCATCATGAACGACAATGATCTACTTTGTATGCGAGCTTGCAACATCTGCATCCCATTCGAGGCCTGCAAAGCTTGCCCACGTCAGTTCGAACTCCGTGGATAATAACAGTTTGCACTTTTGCGCACTTTGGCTTTGGGTCATGAGAAAGAAAAAAGGAAAACATATCGACTAATGTAACACCAGTTAATTAGAACGCAATCAACCGCTCAAGGAACCAAGACCTTGCAACGACTAGCCAGGGTCAGTTAGACTAAGGTCCGCACCACCCAAAACCACGGACACGGGGCGCAACGACGATCTTTTGTTTCTTTGTCCCATGCGGGCCTGGGTATTCCCGTACTGTACTGCAAGTATGTACACTGTATCTTGGCTAACATAGCGGTATCTGTACAGGTGGGCTCGCCCTTGTCGTCTCTTTTCCCGCCTGCTTTGCAACTCATGCCCAGCGTTGCTTTTTGGATTTACACAAGGCGCGTTACTGTTACCGCGTCTATGTACTACGACTTTATCTTGGCCAAGAATCTCGTCCTCAGACTGACTTACAGCAGATCCATGGTCCACTTCTTGCATTGACTAGTCGCCCACCAGAACTGACAATGGGACCTTGCCATCCTGTCACTCACTTCATGTCTACTATGTCTCCTGGCATATATACATCTATCTTCATCGGAACCTGAGAAACAAGATACGTATAGAAGATGCTGATGGCGCTTGGGCTTGGATATAGACGGGCCGCAGTTGATCTTGCACGGGATCGATGCAGTGCTCTGATCGGAACATCACAACCACAACCGTGCCCACAGCTACCGCACATACTGCGGATACGTACACATGGCATTCCCGTTGACCGCTCTAGCTTCCCTTGGTCTCCGGATGCTTGGGTTGCTAGCCCGCCAGCCAGTTTCTAAGCTAACTATCCGTAGACTGATGGCGGTGTCCAGCGAGTTCAGTTTAGTTAGCTGCCTTTGCTTTGGGATGATGCGAAGCATCCAGAATTTTTCGACTGAGGCCTGCCTATTTTCCCAGCCTTGGTGGCCTCGTATGGTTCTGCGACCATTGAGCCTACAGTAGAGATTTTAACATTTATTGATACATCCGCAACCTTCCAGATATCATCAGTTGCAGATATTAAGATCCGAGAAAGCATGAATTGAGCTCAATTCGCTTGTAGACTACACCGACTACCCTGACAGAGAGACCGAAGGATTGAAAAAAATTGACATGACGGCAAAGCTACCGGCAGCTCCCCGTCTTTAGGGACCCCCAGTCTCCTAAGCCTTGCTGAGGACCTGATGTCGCGGAGTCTTGGTACGTACACACTACTCTTAGTCTTCATGAACCCCCCTGGTCAAAACGCTCCCCGGCATTAGCACCATTTCATCTCATGAGAGCTTGGTTAGCTTGGTCACAGTTGGGCCCTAGCTCTGAACCCCAGCTTAGTCTCAAAAGCTAAGCACGGCTTCTTTCGCTAATGTGTTGACCGTGGTCATTGCGGGACTTCTACTTTGGATGCCCGGGCCAGTTCTGGGGGCTTGATAAGGGCTTGTCACCGTACCAGGACCAGCTCAAGGCTTACATGGTTCGTACCAGAGCAAATAAAGAAATACCACACAGTGTGGCCCTGGATTACAATAGCCCCATCCTAGGACAGACTCGCTTCTCGTACCTAGATGTTTTCTCTTGCTGGCGCCGAACAGACACCTTACATCACTAGAACTTCCCTGTGCCTGACACTGCTCTGTTCTTCCTCCATCTTCATTACTCTTTTTCCTTTTTCTATTCTTACGGCCTTACGATACCAAGCTATACAGCTCACTCACAGTCTTCCCATCCACCGGCAAGGCTTGTTCTTCGTTGTTTAAGCCACGAAACTACCGTCTGCATCTGTCCAAGTTCTTCGCATTTCATCTCAAGCAGCTGTAAGATCCTCTCCAGAAGAGGTGACGTGGGCGACGAAGTACAGTACAGCATAGCCAATAATTGGAATTGCAAGGCGAGAGGATTGCTTGAGACCTTGGCTCCATCCATAGCCACACAGCATCGGCCATTCAGAACCGGAAGTTGCCTTTGAGGTGTATGATTTGCTGGCAGGCCTGTACATTTGAGATATATCCCTGCCCCCAGTATTGGCTTTCGGCAAGCACACTTGCGTGGTTCATCTTCACCTGCAACCTACTTGCGAGTGTGCTAAGTTGGCTTTCCTTGAATCAAGCAAAAGTTCAGACATCGCGTTGTGCGGTTCATGGTCAGGACTTGTTGCTGATTTCATCCCGGGTGACGTATTGGCTTTTCTATTCTCAGTACCAATCCCCTGTTTTAACTCTGCTTGCGCAAGAGTGTTGATTATAGGAGGATTCTCAAAACTCTTATAGCATTGCGACTCGCTTGCTTCCCCTCTGAAGCTCTGAAGAGTCTGCCTTTGGTATTGCTTCAAGAGAGGACTGTTTGGGTTATCTTCCCATCCCGTCCGCATCAACAAACCATCCAATCTGGCGATTCAATCGACAAGCCTGTGGTCGCAGGCACAAACATCTCAGAGCAGACCCGGATCTGCCGCAACAGATTCGACCGGCGCATCGCCTAACTCTCCACGGACACCATCGACACCAACCTGGCCTTCCAGAGACTTTAGTCTATCGAAACAGGCTGCCAGCCAGGACAATAAACTACCATCTTTAGAAAGGCTCGGGGAGGGTCAATGTGCCGGCCCTCGTGGCCAGGTGTGCACAGGCGGTCTAGTCTCAATGTCGCATACTGGACCAGCATCTCAACATGCGTCACGTCGTTCTTCGAGGTCCCCCTTGGGAGATGACCAAGTCTCGCCTTCCTCAGTTCGACACAGACAGCTCAGTGACCGCGATCTGCGCCAAGATGTGAGCAACGTTCCTTATACAAATGGCGACGAAAGATTACAGCAGGTTCCCCAAAAGACCCTTGGTGTCCATAACATACTCAACCCTATGGAGCCACGACTACTGGCTTCAGGGGGTAATGGCCATCTTCCTCCAGCAGCTCGTCCTTCTGAATCCGTGACACCAGTCCAGGCAGTTGGCTCAGTCTCTGGGTCTTTTGCCGGCGCACGAGCTTTCCCGCCAGCCCACCCTGTATCAATTTCTCTTCCAGGTACGCCCTTAGGGCCGATGACACCTATCGGAGGACCTTCGTCAGGACGCAATTCCCCAACAGCTTTCCCATTTCCTGCCGTGAATAGTGCAAGACCAAGGGCGAGCCCGACACAGCATCCCCGAGCCATAAGTGTTAGTCATGTGCCATCTCATGAAGCTGATGGGCGGCAGTCTTTACACAGCTTTTCATCTGCCAAGCGGCCGTTTGAGGACATAACTCCAGAAGACACCAGAACTCAATATCCCCATCTACATCCTCTGACAGGAACACCCACTGGTCCTCCCTCAGCAATGTCGGATCATGGTAGGATGCATTCACAGCCGCTCGCTTCTCCTGGGACACAAGCTTCTCTCTCTACTTTCCCCTCCAGCCATGCGCCAGGTCGCACGCAACCGTCTCTAGGACATTCTCAGTCTTCATATTCTCCTAATATGCAGGCTGGTCGGCCCTTCCCGAGTCCGGGGCCCCCAAGCGAGTCTGCCTCGCCATGGTCAGAAACACTGCGGAGACATGGGATGGGAGGGTCCCTCTTTGGCGTCGAAGGACAGCAAGCCATGTTGGCACTTCCGGGAAGCGAGGCACCTATCCCTGTGCATATGGACTTTTCGCAAGCGTCCAAGAAAGCAGACGAGAAGAGACAGAGAAATGCAGTGGCTTCGACAAGGCACAGAAGGAAGAAGAAGATCATGCAGGAGGAGAACTCAAAACAGCTACAAGAGCTTCGGGATGAAAGGCGTCTCATGGAGATACGGATCGACGAGTTGACTCAACAGCGGGACTTCTACCGTGAAGACCGTAACCGTTTACGAGACATTGTCGCACAAACGCCATCAATAAGTAACCTTGCTGCTGGACTTCCTAGTCCTACTATTTCAACAAGCAATTCTTATGCAGAGACCGGGTCGTTAGCATCAGGGCCATCTGGATCCATGAGTTACGGAGATGTCCTATCGAACGAAAGACCAACCCAACGCCGTCGAACCGATGACCACCCTGAATATTCGCTTCCACCATACGGGTCCCCTGCGAGCGGCCACCCGAGTGCATCTCCTAGTGGACTACCTCCGATGCCCATGCCAGGTTATGGCGGGCCATCACGGCCATCATCTGCGGCATCCTCAGCGAGCGGTGAAAGGCTGCCGCCGCTGAGAGTAATGGAAGGTCGACCTCCTACTGGCCCACCCCCCGGGCCAGGTGTTCAAGAGCAGGATCCGCGAACTGGTCAGTGGGTTCCCGTTCAGCCTCGAGTTCCAGAGACTGGGTGGGCAACAAGGGACACTCACCGCAGACCTTAATACAATGGGATTTGAGATTTGAGACTTGCAAGCGTTTGGTTACGCATCACAGTTATTGAGACACAGTGTTCTCGTCTATTATATAATATCGGAGTGGTTCAGGTTTTTGGCATGATTTTGGTAACTCGCGGGTGGGACTTTTGGAAGACGCATCTGTTGGGCAACCGACGAATTTATTGCAACTTGTAATGTTGTCTTGTCTTATCTTGTTTCCTTGTTCTCCGTTCTGATTACGTGTTTTCTGTTGTCGAGTTCAGCATTGTTTGCATACATGGAGTGCTCATGACAGTTGTGTTGGTGTAAGCATGTATCTTTACACTATGGACATGTTTTCACTGTTGTTATTCCGTGTTTCTTCTCAAGACATGGGACGAACTGGACTTCAGTATTGAGGTATCAGTCGAAGCTGGGGTTTCTGTCTGCTTTTACTCCTTTCTACTTGCTTCAGACTCCAGTTGTCTTGAGCTGGGTGATGAGGCTGGGCTCTTCTGCGACCGGATACCCCTGGAGCCTTTGCTCCTCAAACAGTACATCGTCTCGAAGGCGATGGTATACTTGATCAATAAGTACAGGCAGCTGCGCTTGGCAAAAGCACGCGGCAGAGGAATACCTTGAATTACAGTTATTTGGGGGCTTGCAGCTCAAACCGATGTCTTGAGTAATGGCATAGGTGCGAGTATGGACGAGGACCCATTTTCATTTTGTTGTTTCCTTTGTGATTTATGAATGGTACCTTGTTTGTTTGTTTGTTTGCCTGGTTGTTTTGTTGTTAGCAAGTCATTTGATACCAGATTGGAATTGTGAATTTAGCTTTGTATCCAATATTTATCTAGCGGGAAGTGGTTTGGGATGAGGCAGGAGTTTCCTCGGCTCTTCTTTGGCTTTCCTTTGTTGTGGGAGAGTGCTTTGGTGAGTGTTACCTGATACCCCGGATCTTTCTAAGGATCGAAAAGCTCTTGAGTTACATAGTATAGTATAGGATAGAGTGAGAAACACTAGAAATAAGCGTTTATGCAAGAAGTATTTCCTGCACATAATTACAACTTGGGTACTTGGTCCCTGTGAGAATGAATGACTTTGCTATCTGTCGAGGTGCTATGGCTGTTACAAGCAGGTTGCATACAGCGAGGTATCGAGATGGAGAACAGAGACAACAACGTATGTGAGTGAGAATGAATGGCCGTGATATTGTCATGCGTACGGATACTAACTATGTCAGAGATTTCTATACTGGGATACACAAGTGACGTGTCCGGAAAACTTGATGGTCTCTTTTGTTGTCTCGCTCCCACCCCTCTCACTCTCTGACTCGCCTTACCTTGGGCAGTGGACAACGGGCAAAGCCACCTCATGCAAACATATGGCGTTGGTGCTGTCTGTGACGGTTGTTGCATGCTCCGAAGTTAGCGGCAGTTAAGCCAACGGGAATGTTCCCAGGGACAGGGGTGTTGCAGTACATACATGCATACATGCAGCTACACTACGTTCATATACCTACATACAGTACGTACAACATGCGTGTGCTTACACCCATATTAGCTTTAGTTAGTAGATGCATGTGCTTGGTCTTTTGTTGCCTCTGGTCGTGTTACAGTGTGTGTGGTCTGCTGTCGTCACATCCTCCAATCTCGGCTCTTGGCCAGGGGTGCAACGAGTAAAAGAGGGTTTGACTTTTTATTTTATTTTTTGGCATTGGGCGGCTAGCGGCTAAGGCACATTAGTTTCCTATTCTGTCATATTATGTGCATGGAGATGGGTGGTGATTCACATTAGATCACGCTTCTTCAGGCAGGGGTTGTTATTAGTCGCACTTTTACAAGATTGTCGTAGTGAGAGTGTGTGAGAGTACGTATACATGCAATTGGGCACCTACAGGGCGGGCAGTACCTACCTCTTCGGATTAGGTATCACTCACTGCCCAACCTCTAATGTAAGGTAGGATCATGCTGTAATCTCGGTTCAGTGTCTGATAGACCATGGACTCGATAATCTGTGATAGAGTTGATCTTCATCAACATACCTCACTAACGCAACTTTTAGGTACGTAATCCCGTGGTATTATCATCTTGTCATACCCGGCCCCCACACTGTGATCGCGCTATCCCGCGTTATCGGGTCATGTCATCTGCTTTAGCTGAGCGAGATATCTGATTTCCTGCCTGTATTTCCAGCATCATCCTGGCAGTCATCAACACCATCTCAGCCCGCACTGTGCGCTATAGTCCAGGTATTGTACTAATTACAATTTGGGATCAAGGGGAAGATGCGGACTTGGCGATAGGTGCATCTGGTTTTGTTTTCAAGTTGCAACATTGCCAACTTCTGGAGTAAATATCACATTCAGTGACCTCAGTTCACCGATGCACCATGGCCCAGATGCCGATTGTTCATCATACCTAAGGTAGCTCAAGTAAGGTAGACTAAAGATCAGGCGATTTACGGAGTACTTGTATAGAGAGTATACAATTTACAGTATCTCATGGGAGATTACAGTGCTTATCAGGCGGGCTCGTTCTGCATACCTAGGTACTGTGGCGCCAGGTACTGGATTGCGCAAACACCCATTAGTTAGTTTATAGGCTATACTGTAGAGAATTGATTGCCCGATGACACCAATACTCATCGATTAATGACAGAGGGAGGCCTCGTATGCAAACATTGCTTACATATCTTACGTATTCATGTTGCTTTTCCATTTCCTTTCTTTGTTGTCTTCCTTTTCTTCTCCTCTGCCTCACAATCTGCGGTCCGTCGTTGACATGTCACTTATATATATGCACAACGCAAGGAAGGCTTGCAGCTAGTCGCAGTCGACTGACACCGAAGCCATGGCTGCGAGAACAACGCTAATAAAGCAGCCAAATCGGAGAACACGCGGAGATTCCTTTCCAAGTGTAACTTAACTTAGCCTGCTTGTCTCGCTCCTCATCTGGCCTCCCCTGGCGCTGGCACAAGGGGTAAAGAGAAATGGGATGGGATGGGATGGTTGTTTACTTGACGCCTCGCTCATGCTCAATGTTCCGAGTCACTGTGATCAGCCAATCGAGGAACTGCCCTGGATTTATGCCTCGCCGTGATGCTTATTCCCATTGACCGTGTCTGAATACGGGAATTCGGACTAAATCACCTTCTATAATGAGGACCTTGGCATCAGGCTTTCTCGCCACTGGGTAGGGAACGGTATGTATCATTCTCGTATAAACAAATTGTACTCATTGCTACTGTGACATGCATGATCTACGGGCATGAACTTCAAGGTTCCCATGTCATGTCTTGCTGATTACTGTGCCATGGTTCTTTTGGTTTATAGATGTACGCCTTGGAGTTGTGCATCTAATCTTCCCCGGCTTACAGTATGTCAATAGCGTTGTATCTTGTCGCGCAATGTATCTTCGCAACAAGCTTACCTTGCAAAGTCTTATGTTACGTCTAATTAATATTACACCCTCTGATGAGATGAAGCAGTTAAATTCTGAAGCCACAAAACCAATTTCAATAACATGTCGATCTGTACAAGATAACCCGATATAGCTTTGACCAGATGATAAACGATTCGCCAAGAATACAGATTTCAGAGAGATTGAAATCAAACACAACTAATCCATGAGCTAGCTACTCAATTCAAATAACAGTCACTATCAATCTCTCTCGAAGGACACCATGGCTGAGTCGTGCTAACTTTATGCTTGATGAATATCAAACCTCGCCTAAGTGGCCATGTTTTATCGATATCCGATGCTGTCAAGAGCTAACAGAGATCAGCTACTTCCAGATACTTATGCAGATATCTGATAAAGATGCGAAAACTATCCCTCTAGCTTTAGTTTACAGATATATTAATTAAACCCCCTGGTTAATTCAAATTCCGTTGATCTGAAAATGAGTCTCAAGATTGTGTAGGTCAAGCCACACCATGTGGCCGCCACGTGTGGCTGGGACCTGTCCTGGCCAACCAGAAAGCTCCAAGCTCGACATCTGGCCTTGAGCGTCACCTCAACACCAAACACCCCGCGATCAACATCACGTCAACGCCTGTCAGGCGCATTGCGAATTTGGCTTCATTGAGGACGCTACCTCTCTCCGCAAACCTCCAGATATCATAAGAGAGGCATTGCCCCATCGCCACCATGGCCTCACCATTCCCTCGGTCGAGCATCCAGCTCGATTACCCCATCTACACCATCGACTTTGACCCTGAGGACTCGACTCGAGTGGTTGTAGGTGGTGGAGGTGGTGCTGGTCGCTCTGGTGTCGGAAACAAAATTGTAAGTCGGGGTCTAGAGGTGGTGACTGGCGCAAAGCAATAGACTAACAAGATGCGCAGACTGTCCTCGAAAGTGTTTCTCAAACAGAACTCCGAACAGCTGGAGAGATCAATCTTTCACGTGATGAAGACAGCGTCATGTCCCTGGCAGTTGGCCCTCACAAGGGAAAGACAACATATCTCTACGCCGGCGTCAACTCCAGCCCAGATAGCATCGCAAAGGGCAAGAATGAACACCTCCGAATCCTAAGCGTCGACCCTTCGAAGCTGCGCACTGCCGTTGGGGCTAAGACACCCGATGCCAACATCTCAGAGGTCGCGCGTACCTCTCTCTTTGAAAACCCCGACCTCGATACATATCAACGACTATTGCGCATTGCGGGATCGACTGGTGCCGCGGCTACAGCGATGGGCAAGGAGCCCCAATTGGCTATCTTTGACGTTGCAGGTGCTACAGCCAAACTACGAAGTGTGCTGAAACTCGATAAGGAGGCCGAGGATTTGGATATTGTGCAAACAGGAGAGACTGAGTTTCAGGTTGCTTACTGCTACAAGTACGAATTATATCTTGTCAAGGTCAGCGCAAAGGAGACCAGCGAGCCACAGCGGGTATACGTTATGCCAGACGACCATGGTGAACGACCTGCTTTCAGAGCAATTCGTTATCTAAGCCCTCACTTCCTCGTTGCTGCCTCCAATTTACCCAAGCGAAGTGGAGTTGTGATACAGGCTTTGAGGTTACCCAAGGACGGCCAGCCAGATGCACGCCTGTCCATCAACGCCAGGATACCAAGGAAGATTTCTGCCACTGCTCTTGCTGTCGCGAACCTATCACCTCCAGCTTCTCCTCTGAACGCCCTCGGCGATACACAGTTCATCATTGCTGTTGCCGGCCACGATTCATCCGTTTCACTCTATACATTGGAGCACACAACAGGCGGCACTGTTGAGCTGCTTGCCAAACTGTGGCACCTACATACTCTCAAGGATGTTCACGGAACAGACAATATCACTGGAGTGGCATTCTCTCACTTCCAGACACCCAAGAACAACCTTCGCCAACAGTACATCAAACTCGCCAGCACATCTTTACAAAAAACCGTGGCTGTCCATAGCATTCCTCTTGCGAAGCACGTCGATAAGTCTCCCCGCAATCCGAAGGGACCTCCTCGTCCTGTTCGCTACGTCACAGCTATGAAGTCACGTGGTGTTTCTTCTCGTGGTCTTGGTATCACGATGGCCATCATGGCCCTTATCATGGCCCTCGTTGCGCAGACTGTTCTCGAGCTCTTTGGCCGATCTCGCCCAGTTCTTGGTGCGCAAGAGATATTCCCATCATGGTATGGCAGTCTGCGCAGCCCCGATCACCCACCCGCCGCATTCTTAGCCGACGAATTCCTTGCCAAACTTGCAGGTCGCGATATCGCCAAGACTGCCACTGGTGAAACTCTGGTTGTTTACGAGGGTGATGTGCCTCCTGCAACTACTGGTGAAGACGGCCAAGCCCCGGGGCTCAAGCTTGATATCCACGAGCCATCCGTCCATGGCCCAGGCAGGACTTGGGAGGAGTTGGGTGAGGAGCAGAAGGAGGCCTGGAAGGCTCGTCTCAAGGAGGCTGGCGCCTGGACTCAGACCATGGGCGAGAACGTGTTCAAGGGCATTCTGTTCGGCGAGATTGCTGGTGCTGTCGGCCGAGCTGTTGCCGGTTGATATAGCATCACTAGCAGTTCTAGAAAGAGACGACTTTGGAATCTTGTATTGTATCATAAGTTTGTGCTTTATTTACATGTTCTATATGATGGCGAGGGAGTACCCTGGGAACTGGTTTGCCGTTTTAAGCTGATCATGAAAGGGGCGGTAGCGCATACTGAAAGCCTGTTACGTATTTAGGAAGATAATGTACATGTGTAGTTATAGTTATAGTTATTGTTATTGGTAATGTATCCTCTGCATCCATGTTCTTCCCATCGTGTGTCGTGTGACTGGTCATCCATCCATATCACTAAGCGTGAGTGATGTTCACGGAGTAAGAGATATCGAAAGATCGGGGATATGCTCCAAAAGATCCGGTTGATAATTAATGACCACCTCAGGTACCACTGTCTCGGTATGCGTACACTCTGTGTAGTCTTCTTGAATGAGAAGCACGTAGGAGTGCGACTATTATCCTCTTGTTCGTCCCGCTAGGTCACCACGGCCTGGCACATTGAGGCTGCCAATGATCGTTTGCTCACTACTGATGAATCGTCACTCATTAGCAGTTCAGCTCTGGCTTGAACGTAGAACATCAGAACCTAAAACCCTCAAGTCAGCATTTGGTGGTATTCGAATTGCTGTCTGTAGAGGTTGAAGAGGCCCATGGAATGCCAACTACAATATGCGTTAAGATTAGCATATGCATTATCCTCTCCTACTTGTCCTTATGTATCTGTGTGTTTCATTTAAAGCCCTATTTGACAATGCCAAGGCAATACGACTTGAACTCTACACGTAGAGTCTGGCTATGCAACGCTTGCATACGCATAAGCTTCCTTGAAACACACGTCGAATCTTTTTTTTTCCCACGCAACGTAGCAGATATGAGATCAGCTCAACTATCCTGGCTAGCTTCTATGGCTATATCCATGGCAGTTATGTCGCTTTCGTGTAGATCCTATGTCAACCGAAACCAGCGATTATCTTAGACGAGCGTCACAGCAACTGAACAACAGTCAGTAGATATTACACACTTTTAGCATATTAAAGTTCCCCTCGACGATAGTATACACCGGAGCAATATATATCTGTGCATGTGTATGAGTTGAGCGCCTTTGAGGAGTAAAACTTCGAGGGAGTTCCTGCTCTCAGCATGCCCCAGCCATATCAAAACTGGGATGAGTTCGTTACCAGCTCAGCATCAGATTCAACATGCCGGCCTTTTCTCATAAGCGAACAGACCAAGCATTTCAATATCAGGGCCATGTTACCCGCGTATTGGCTGGTGGTAATCGAAGCTGGCTGTCCCTCTGAAGTCCTCGATGTTTTAACGGGAATCCCTTGTAGTCCCCTTTACAACACAACATCACCTATGCACGTTTGGGCGCCTACTGCTGTGAGAATATAGTTTTCTTGCGTACCTCTGCGCAGATCGATTTCGTTTACCTCATGTCTACCAAAGATATCTCAATGCTCAATGGCTGTAAAAGGTATTGTCGTCCCAAACAACAACTTATGTAGTCAACGGAACTTTGGTCCCGCAAACGTACCAGCTTGACAAGTCTAATAAAACGTTTCGGAATGTTCCACAATTCTTAGAGAAGTTAGGCGATCATGGTATCAGGAACGAGCGACACTATCGGGCTCCCGCATTCCAGTCAAGCCGATCATTTCGATAATGTCTCTAGAGGCCATCGCAAGTCAAAGGATATGCGGGCGTTGGGAAAGCCACCTAAGTTGGTGGACCGAAGGATCACTTGAGTCTCAAAATCGCCAAGAGGGAGCTTGAGAAGCATCGTGGTCCCTCATTCTCACACAGCAGTACCTGTTGCACCAGACATCATTATCGGCAACCTATAACCACAGCGTGTACTGTCGACAGCACAAACACCTGGGCATCGCAAGTTCAGGCCATAGCCAGGTCTAGCCCAGGAACTGAATTGCTTCACGCCGTTCAGACCGGCCCAGCCGATGAAGGCCCCTTGCAGAACCATTCAGGGACTCGAATTCTTCAACGTCCGTCTACAAAACTTTCGGTAAAGGGCTTGACAGACGAGAACCAACGGTGCTCATGATTGGTACAACGTCAGTGATGGCTTTGCCGTGATCAGTCCAAGGTTTGGTCCAAAACCTGTGGCGCTCCCGGATTCGGTCGAATCTTGGAAACTGGCTTGTTTAGTGATGTCAGGTTCTCGTCCATTGCAAGTCGAATCTGTATGATGAGCTGATATTGATGTAGATTGTGTTTGTGAAACCTTGGCTCGGTCTTGATGTTACAGAGAGAGACCAGGCACCGCGAGATCACGACTGAGGGTTGACAGATGACACTGTTACAATGTTGACAGTGATGCGTTACAGGATCAAAGCGTTGTCTATTACAAGATGGGTTGTGCTTTTGCAAAGTTTACTGCAGACATGAGACAAGGGCTCTCCTTTTAGACAGTACTACTTGTACTATCATGGTCAAAACGTGGCAGACCAAAGAGGTTGACAGGCATGGAAATAACAGGAGAATGGACAGACCAGACAAACAAACAAAGTCGGCCTCTGAAACGAAGAATGCTGAACACTGTGGCAATTGCAGCTATTGAGCCCTCTGCCTCTCTCTCTCTCCATATTCTGCTACTGCTACTGCTACTGCTGTGCCCCTTTTGAGATGAAATGTTGTCTGTGGCTCAATTTGATTGAAAATGGAGCCCCCATTGATTGATTGACAGATGCTCATGGCGTCTGCAGGGTTGTTCCCTGTCACGGAACCCTGATTTTCGCTTCTTGGCGACACACCCAGCTACAGCGATAGCTCCCAACACGTGTGAGAGGCTCGTTCGTTGTCTCTAAAACATCCTCCGTATGTGCCGTTTGTCAAACAAACTCTCTTTTGTGGGTGAGCCTTTTCTTTTCTTTTTATCTACAACATCGCAACCGCTTGAAACAAAGAGCCCAACTCTGTCTGCTTGAATCATGTGAATGCGTCTCGATGGAACTTGTTAAGATGCAGCACGACAAAAGAGGAAAAGCAAACAGCTAAATCGACATGGATTGGCCTGCCCCTGTCTGTGGCGATGTTTTGGAATTCCATCCACATTCCATCTCCATTCCCACAGGCTTAGAGGCTCCCGGCTAGCTGGGTCGATCGTTGAATGCAATTAGACTCTTTGTTATATTCAACGTTGACTATAGCCTCTCATTTGCAAAGCACAGTACAATGCCTTGAAATGAATGCTCTTCATACACTCACTAACTTTAGGTCTGCAACATCCCCTGATTCAAAAGATCAGCCTGAAGCCGGCAGAAACATGTCAGGGGCATCAGCCACGTTGATGCCCCCAACATACGTAGTTGGCTGACGTGATCGATTCGGCATTCATGCTTCTATCGTGACTCGACCATCAACTCGGGTCCTGAGCCTGACCATAGTAATAAGCGAGAAACGATATTTGCTGGGCTGAAAGTCCACTGTACATTTACGAGTCCTTGTTGTTCGTCCTCGTCCTGTTCAGGCAGGTCTCCCAAAAAGGGTGAGAAAAATATTTGGAGACAATAGCTCCAAAAGCCTCCCGGCGCCAAACGGCATCGTCTCTGTCTAGGACAAGACCATCGCGAACTAGGCCACGAACTATTCCGTCCGTGGGCGTCGCCAACCGGTCGGGGCGTGATTACAGGCGAGTCAAGATGTTTACGCATACGCAGATCAACAATAATAGGTAGATCTCGTCGATCTGGAGAGACATTGATGTTACAGAGAGAGAAAAAGAAACAGACACATCCAGCTGAAGAAACACGAACGAACACGGATTTGTCCGGGCATGGGTCGATGTCAAAGCGCACGGCACAGGCTGATTCTAGGACCAGCTGCAGGGGCATGGCATAGCATGGCATAACATGGCTGAGCGGCAGCGGACAAAGCAGGGCAAGACGAGGCGAATGAAGGGGAAGGGCAGAGGACTCTTCAAGCAGAGAGGAGCTGCAGTGAGACATTCTCCTCCATAACTTTTGGGGCACACACGCAATTCATTCAACTCAGGCAGCGGCTTGAAACTGGGGTAGCACGAGTGATATTCTTGGTGATGAGGCAGCCATAGACTGATATGGTGAGATTACCACAAGGTATGCCATTGAGCTGAGATACCAAAGTTTAATAACGGAGCTCAGCTAAGACCAACAAGAGTAACGTTTCGTCGTGAGAAACAAGAATCATCCGAATCTCTTCAATAGAGTTTCTTAGGGCCAAAAGTCTCCATTTGGGGGAAATGGTGGGGTTGGCTACGTTGGTTGTCAGATCTCACCAGCCACATGTTGATGCGGGAGCTAAAGCGGATCGTCGCTGGGCAGAGAGGGACAGAGAGAGGAAGAAGATGGCAGTAAATACAGCCTATACTCTGTAGGTTTGTGTTTCTGCAGTCAAAGTACTGCGAAGAAACATAACGCCTCTGCTTCTGATCATGGCGATCATACGAGTCCAAGGCTGTAAAGCTACCTTATCGAGGCGGTGATGGTTGATCGACGGCACTTGTCAGGGCATGCGAGTCGCGTGAAGAGGACAACATCGCTCGGTGAATTCTCACTGGATATTCGAGATATTTGCCCCTGCCCGTACCAAGAGCTTGGGTTAACGCAAGGAGCATCTGTACATCAGCTACACAATAATCGTATTACGAGGCAAGACGAACGCCCAAGAGTCCAGCTCTCTTCACCCAAGCCAAGATCTCTCTCTCAAATTGTCCATCCGTCTTGGCAGCGTCAATCAAATAATGTCGGATGCAGGGTAGATGCCATCCACTGGATTCAGTGTGTCGGTACCTTGCAGCATACTCTGTGGCCCTCTCAAAAGAAAGAAGGAAAATACCCGCGAGAACATATATTCCTATTGGATGGTTCGCGATCAAAGAGACACGACACGATCTGGTTCTGTGTAGAGACAGAACCGCTGATAGGATTCCCGGGTGATGTGTGTCTCGGGAGATGCAGCTGGATCATGTGTTTGGACTGGTTTGATCTTTTACGGGGTGGATGGTTCATCAGCTGGGCGCTAAAAAAGGTTGCAGTGGGCTATCTATCTATCAATCAATCAATCACTTGCGAGGAAAAGGACACAATAGAGGAGAAAAAGGAAGGTGAACCAAGACTTGCATACATATACATATACATATACATACACATGAATGACAGCCAAGTTAATTCGACTTCAGTTGTGTCTTAACTAGGTATTCATTCACCACTGTAACAACCGCAGTTGATGATGAGAAGACAGAGAGAAAGAGATACGCCACAACGGTTGGATCGCAAGCGGGACGATCTAGAATCCCATTTCGAGTCCCGTCTGTCTGGGTCTTGGTCTTGGGAGGGCCGGCCCCCAGTTCATCAAAGTCAAGCCAGACCAGATCAGAAGTGCCAGGGTCTGGGCGATTTTAGAATTCGACGCTACCAGAGTTATTCCCTTTGATGGTCAGCAAGGGGAGCAATATACACCATGCAAAGTTTGACATTATTGGACTGAGGCTGAAAAGAGACATCCATCGAACGACGCAATTCAGGTGTAAAGCTGACAGACGAAGAGGAGAAAGAGGAGAGAAAGAGAAAGAGAAAGAGAAAGAGAAAGAGAAAGAGATTCGTGAGTGAGTGACTAAGGATGAGATGAGATCAGACCAGAGATCCACATTCAGTGGTGCTCCAGCGGTTGAAACTCGACTTGGAGTACTCCGTACAGTGACAGCTGCACCGAGGACCTCTCCGCCTCGAGTGAGTGGATGGGCTTCCTCACCTCGTGAGGAGAGCGAGTTGGGCAGGGCTGAGGTGCCCAACTCAATCTGACAAGTCATTGACATCCATATCTAACTATCTAGGTACTGTACCCATCTGTCAAGACATTCATGATAAGGGTGAGACAAAAACATGGTGGTATTGCTGTTGATACCATATCACATTATCACTGTAAAACGTCCATCACAGATCAAGCACAGCAATCAGTATCAGTCAGAACTGACTGACTGACTGACTGACTGAAGGAAGATTGATTCATGAGGACCCCTCGACTGCCCTGGTTTTTCTTCATCTGGCCAATTGACCTGAAGCTAAAGCGGTGGCACTAAGCCCAGCCAAGCCTAGGACCCAGGAGCCACCATTTACCACCAGAACGTGAATGAATGAATGATTTGGTGGTGGTGGTGACGGCATTAAGCCAGCCTGACCAGGGACCCTCCCACCTTTTTGATCCTCCTCGATGTCAAGTTTTTCTCATCTCAAAGGGCCAAACACACAAGATATCTCCAATTTTGAAAGTGAGAGCAATATAGATCGTCGATTTTCTTCACAATCGTCTAGTAAATCACGCGCCGACAATTCACACTATCACATCCATCCATCGAGAGCAACAACACTGAGAGCGCGCTTCCAAAAAAGGTGTGAGCGGACGGGGGTCTTCCCAGATGCACATGGGGGCATGTGCAGGGGTTCTAGGACCACGCTCCCTGGTGAGGTGACCAAGGGCGGGAAGAAGAGGGAAGCTCAAGAGACTTCAAAGACTTCAAAGACTTGAAAGATTGATGAGAATGGATTGACTTTGCATGGTCTGGGATATATATTCACATTACCTGTGCTGTCGGCATACACATACTTTTATAGGTGATGGAGAGAAAGGGTCTTTCATGCCCCTTTATTGATGAAATGAAAGGAGATGAAAGAAATGACTTGCTGATGCTCAGTCAATATGTCTGTCAGTGCCCGGTGTGAGTGAGTGTATGTGACGATGACATCCCGGGCCTCGAGGCATCTCCGCATCCAACTCTTTTTTTTTCCAAGGAACCGTAGCATTAGCAGCATATGCTCATAGATTCATGAAGAGTCCGGGGAATTTGTATGATCATGATGTATCTCACTGAGAGTATATTTCCAAGCCATAGTATCCTTCAAGCTCTTTCTCTGGAAACTGTTTCGTGTTGGAGTCTCTGGCTTGACGGACGGTGTGTCGTCGAGGTCGTTGATGAGGTGGAGTTTGGACTATGAGATCCCTTGACAAGAATGGGTCCCCTTATTGTTTACCCCCGTCAATCTCTCTCCATTCACAAGCACCACTGTAAACAAGATGCTGAATAATGAATACCTCATTCAATTGCCCTCTGGGCATCAGGAACTCTCCCATCTTTCGACCGTCATTTACTGGCGATTGATTATCTGGTCAGAAGTCGCACCATGTCCTGCTGAGGTGACGGATGATCCACGAGCCAAGGCCAGTGACTGACAGCCCACCACCACCACTAACTATCAATCCCACCACCTTCAAACGCTTCCCTCCTGCAAGGCAAAGTACGTGGAAGTGAAAGTGGAAGTGCAAGTCTTCCATACATTGGACCCGGGTGGGCCGCCTCTCTCTTTTTTTACCTTGCCTTGCATTTCAGACATGCCGCTGCAGCCTGTTGAAAGTGCATCTTGATTGATCATGCTCAGACTGTCCCTGTCCTCGGAAGCCAGTTGAAATGAATCAGACCCTATAATAGAACTGTGTGTATGTGCATGCAAGAAACACAATGCAATGTGCTCAAGGACTGACTGACTGGCTTCAAACATGAGAGACCAAGAACAAATAGAGATCCTCTGTCAATGCTGGCGCCCATCAAAGTACCTGGTACCGTACCTGGGCGCCCTCACAATTCCCCAACCAGACTAGGGGAACAGGGATGTCTGCCCTTTTCAAACAACCAGGACTTCTCCAGTCCCCATCCCAGTCCCGGGGGGTGCAATGAGACTTGTCCTCGACCTTTGATATGATAAGGAGAACAAAAAACGTTCAGTCAGGGCCTTCGCTTTGCCCAGGCTAAATTTGTCGAGATATTTCTTTCAACCTCGATTAGGTCTTCTTTCATTCTTCCTCTCTCCGACTCGACGGGGGGACTCGGCCAATGACAGGGCCGTCGATATGTGAATGTGCCTCTTGTTCTTGTCCCGTCGTGCAAGCGTGTCACCTTTGTCTCCAATGCTTTGTCGCAGGTTCTCCCTCCTCTTCACTTCCGTTTGAGATTCAACGTCTTGTCTACCCCACTGATGTGCGGTACATCCTTGACCAACACCTTGTTTGGCGATATAAGGTTGATCAACGTTGAGTGAGAGATAGAGAGGGAGAGAGAGAGAGTTTATGAATTGAAATTGAGCAATGCCATGGGTTGTTATTTTTTGACATTGTTGCAAACCGTTTTGCTAGACCGTGCATCGTTGAGATCAAGGGTCGTCGTTACTCTGATGCTCGGTGCCATTTGTTTCAACTGTCGCCAATCCCAGACACCACAGGTATCCGTGGGTAGGAAAGACAACACAGCACAGCACGCAACAGCGCGCACGGCAGAGACTTTCATCATACTGTTCTCTACTTGCTGCACTGTACCTTTGCGTCCATTGATTTGGAGAAATGATTCTAGCGGCCGTCCAACGACGGATAGACGCCGCCCATTAGCTCATGCAACCGACGCCTCGAATTTTGGTGGATATGGATACTCAAGGGAAATACCTACTAGTAGGCCTCGGTAGAGTGGAGGATGAGTTGGAGGGGTCGCCCACAAAAAACCTACATGCCACACTGGGCTGAACATCTGTGAAACAGACAGCAGACGTTGAAGAGAAACAGGTTGTAAGCTGAGAATGAATGCCGCATACACCTGAAGAAGCGGCGGCAGCAGCAGCAGCAGGCAGTCGACATGCGTGGTTCAGATGGCGGTATGGTTACGTACCTGGACGAGGCCATCTCCAAGGCTGTGCAGTGTGAGATTTCCTCAAAGCCTCAGGGTTCTCTCTCTCTTTGGGTCTGTCCTCGAGAGAGACAGACACAAGAGACAAGAGACAGACGGTCAGGTACTGGTACCGCACACCAACGGAACCAGGCCAACTCAGGGATAGCCTCCCTCGAGGCTCAGGCCCAGGCGCCCTGCCGACGCTTGTCCATGCCCCCCCCGTCGTCTCTTCTTGGCTCTAGTGCGACTCTGCCTTATCCACCATGACCTTGGAAGTTCCATCGACCTCGTTTTCTGTCTACGTACGTGGTTGAAGAGCTGCTCCTCTCGATTTGCACGTGTGAGTGAGAAGGAAGATGGAGATAGGACAAGAGAGCTGAATGTTTGAAACATCTGATGAGTGAAGAGGAGGTATCTACGGGGGGTTGAGGGCACACATGGGGGGCGTTTCTTGGGGTTAGAGTTTGATAGTGGACTCGTGCCTGGAATTGGAATTCGTTTTGGCAGCAGTGCCGTAACCGTGAGGACAAGACAGACAGGCAGTGGAGGCACAGACAGGACAGGAAGAGGCGAGGAGAGACAAGAAAAGTTGAGACCTTTATCCCAAGAGACAAAAAGACTCGGGTAAATGTAGTATTGTGTAGTAGTTATTCAGATTAGTTGTTTTTGACAGTTCAGTTCAAGGGCATAGGTTTTATTTCTCCCTGCGGCGGCAGGTCCCTTGGAAGCAGGCAGGGCCTTGTCGAATATTGGATCATTCACTCCCGTCCGTCAGTGAATGAGCATCCACCCCAAAGAGGAATTCTCTCGCTGCCACTTCTGTATCGTCCATCACATGGTCATTTTTGCTTATCTCTCCGTCTGTATTCATGGCCTCTACTGCTTCTGAGCTCTTGAAATACAGTGATTGACTTGACTCATTGCTACCGTCATCAGTATGGAGATCAAGTCGTCGTCATTCCCCAGTCAAGCTCAGCAGTCCAGTCCAGTCAGTTCCATAAAAGTGAATTGCTCCAACTCGGCAGTCGCCCTGACCCTGTACCTCCTCTGGCCTATCACACTCACAGCAGATTGACAGAGTGGGAAAAGGTATCAGATACATCCCATACACCAGACTTGACCGGGATGGCTTGGGCGACCAGGATCCCTTGGTAGTAAGGCAAGGTAAGGTAAGGTAGTGCTAGTGGCCCGGCGCCGCCCAAATTCCACAGCCCACACCTCACCCACCTCACTAAGGTCCATGCCTAGGTCTTGCTCTGGTGCTGCTGCCCCCAACTCGAGGCGCTTGCGACCTTTTTCACCAAAACAACACCAAAACCGTTGACCATCACCGCCCTAGGTCGATCGGCGAACTCGACTCTTTCTTCCTTCTCTCCTCTCCTCTCCTCCCGCTGGGCTTCAACTCTCACGGCGTTTGTCGTTTGTTTGCTTGACGACCATCGCAAACACCCACTTCAGCGATCCTTCTTTTTCTTATTCGACTTTATTTGGTTACTTTGCATTTTCTAGACGCTTCACATCACCATCCTCGAATACCGCGAGTCGATCCGCTCCGCTCCGCCAGTTTCGACGATAAATCCTTGACTGAATCACGCCTCGCCTGGCAGTCTTCCACCGCCTGTTACGCCTTGTGCGAAAGATAAATTTCTTTAATACTTGAGAGTAATTCCGCCGTCGCCATCTCCCGAAACGCTTCGTTCGCGACGTCACAAATTCGACCCGGCTTTGGCACTGAATGCACGGCGACGTTCGACGAAAACCCGATACTCGAACAGATTTTCGACACGCGTAACATATTTCATTTTTGGCCAATTTCAAGGGTGAACAACTGCCTTGTTGCACAAACGACCGCCTTTTTATGGATCGCCTTGTGTTCTCGTAGGCTCCTTTGACGCAACCTCCGCCCGTTCGTCAACCACTGTCCAAACGGACCCCCCGGCCAATAACTTTGCACCGCCTTGCCCGACATACTTTTGTATCTTTTTGATCTTGTGATCTACCTCAACTTTTAACCTTCGCTACCTCACCTTGGCCAACTTACTTCTCAAACGACGAAATTACCAGTCGAGATACCTACTGCTTGCTAGCCTGGTCTTGTTCCCTCAACTTGAAAGCGGCCATGGCGGCCAATATGCAGCACATGGCTGGGGCCGGGCAGATGATGCAGCAGCCGATGCGCAAGCCGACCCCCAATCAGCTGCAGCAGATAGTATACCAAAACCTTGTCCAACATACACAGCCATTCACTGGCATATGTTGGCAAGCCAATGTTGCCATCAGTGATCGCATGGGTAAGACCATGAACTTGTATGGCCCTACTTAAACCCTGCTCACGAACCTTACTGACTTATCAAAGGATAACTAACATTTCTCTGGCCATGAACGGAGGAGACTACATGAAAGGGGCTGAATGGGGCTGCAACTTTGAGCGTGAAGCATTTCACAAATCTGCTACAAAGGTACGCACATTTGATTTTCTCTTCTCCGAACCCTAAACATCTTCCTCCAGACAGGTTACTCACAACCATTCCAGGAAATTTACGACCAGGAGATGGGTAATAAGATCATGGAATTCTTTAAGAGACGCCAGGCCAATGAACCCACACTCCAGAACAGTATCAATGTCAGCGCTCAAGCGCAGGCACAAGCACAAGCCCAAGCGATGATGAACATGCAGATGGGACGCGGCATAGGCCAAGGCCCACAGCAAGGCTTCCAGTCTATGCAGCACCCGATGCAAGGTGGCCAGATGAACCAAGCACAACAACAGTTGCCGATGAATGCCGGAATGAACATGGGCATGCCGAACCAAGCTGGTCGTGGGATGGGCCCCGGCCAGCAGATGGTAGGTATGGCTGGAGGTCAGAACCGACCTCAAGCAACTTCATTCCCTTCGGACATGGCACGGCTTTCGCAACAAGACAGACTCAAGGTTAGCGAGCTTGCACAAAAGATGTTTAACACTGCCTCGGAGCAGCAGAAACAAAACACCCGAGTGCAACTTTCTCAAAGGATATCCCCCACGCAGATGAACGAACTCACTGCCTCAGGCAAAGATCCTTTGATGTGGTTTTATCAGAACCAAGCCTTCCAAGTTCTTAAAGCGAATATGGCCCGAATTCAACAGGGCCAGCAGCCGCAAGGGATGGGACAGAATCCCAACAATAATCAAGCTCCCATGATGCAACAGCAGGCAAGTCAGCAAGGACTTCGCCAGCAGCAGGGTCAGATGCCTCAACAAGGACAGCAGCAGCATGGTATGATGAATGGCAATCAGGGTAACAACGACTATAACTCCTTTGCACCCAATATGGATAGCATCGAGAAACAGCAGATGAATGGTTTGATGGCTCAGCAAGCCGGTCAGATGGTAGTACCTGCCAGCGCCGGACCGAATCGAAACGCAACCCCCCAACCGCCGATGGGCCAGAACGCACCCAACCAGCAAGGTCCTAATCAAGGCCAGCGACCGCCGCAACAACAGCAGCAGAACATGAATCTTCAGCAAATGAAGATGTCGAACCAAGTCTCGCAGCAGTCACAGGCACAACTGCAGGCACAGCAGATCAAGCAGATGCAAAACCAGGCCGGCATGGCTGCCAACATGCAGCCTTCCCAAAGTCCTGCAATGAACACCCTCAACACACCTGTTTCTCGGCCTGGCAACATGAACCAGGGTGCTGGACAGGGCGGTGTTCAGTTTGGGGACCAGCGTTTCAACCAAGGAGCACAACGGCCTAACAACCAGACTTTCCAGAACATGTTGGCAAGTCTACCGCAAGAGCAACGGCAGATTGTGAGCGGTCTGACTCCAGATAAGTTGAATGAGGTAATGCAGCGTTGGCAGTCAAAGCGCAATGAGCAAATGGGCCTAAATAATGGTGGACAACTTCCTCCAGGGCAAATGGGGAACCGACCTCCAAGCCAAATGAACCAGATGAACCCTAACGGCGCTGGACAAATGCCAGTCAACATGCAGCAGCAGCAAAATGGAATGCCTATGAATGGCAACCCGCAGCAAATACAGATGCCTCGGATGGCCGCGAACCAGCAGCTGGCTATGATGGACTCTATGGATTTACCTCCTCAAGTCCTCAGTCAGCTCCAGAACCAGATCCCCCCAGAGGTCAAGAAATGGGCACAGCTCAAGATGTGGCTTCAGCAAAACAACATTCCCCAGCAACTACGGACGCAACTGGTAACCGTTCAGCAAAGGCAGTTCCAAATTGCCCTTCAGCGACGCGCTAGTGCCATGCAACAGCAGCAACCGGGCCAGCCAGGACAGCAGCTTTCACCTCAACAGCAAGGCCAACCGCAGCAGCCAGGACAAAACAATGTCAACCCTGGCATGCAAGCGCCAGGTGGACCTGGACCCAATCCTCTCCAAGCAGGACGACCACAGATGCCTGTCAATATACCAGCACACATCCTGCAGGTTTCTCCGCACGAAATAGCCACACTTCGGAATAGACCTCAGTTCGCTCAAGCATCTGAAGAACAATTACGCAATGCGATTCTCCAGATGAAGAGGAGTTCCTGGGCGAGCCAGCAGGCACAGCAAATGCGAAATCAACAAGCCCAGGCTCAGATGGTGCAAGCTCGCAATGGTCAAGGCCAGCAAGGTATGCAGACACAGATGGGTGTTCCCCCGACACAAATGCAGCTTCAACAACCACCCCAGCCAAACCAAGCACCGCAGGCCCAGAACATTTCAGGAGCCAGCAACATGGGGCCGAATAATACTGCTCAACAAGCGGCCCAGAAACAACCAAGCGTGACTCCAGAGCAAGCACGAAATGCTCGCCCGCAGCCTACCAACAACCGAGCACAGCCTCCAAACCCATCGCCAGCATCCGCCCCGAAGAATCTCAAGCGCCCGAGCAGCGACGATGCCATCGATGTACCCGAGACCGCAAAGGCAGCGCCCGCGAGACCAGCGTCACAGCCCAACCAGCCACAGCAGGCACAAGGCCCAAGAATGTTGACTCCTCAGCAAATTGCACAGCTCACACCAGAGCAGCGAGCCAAATATGAAGCGATGATGAGGGCACAGATGAACAAGGCAGGCCAGATCCCTCCTCAAGGTGCAAGCGAGATACTGTCGCGTCTTAAGTTACTCGGACAAGAGGAGCAACGACAATCTGTGAAAGAGAACGATCCTGAGATTCCGATGTCACAGCAGGAATACCAGGAGACAGCTGAGAAGCTCAAGAAAATTGTGGTTGATATGAGCAAGATCGGCCGTGGTTTGAGCAGATGGTATGGTCTCACGCGTGATGACCAAAGAGCGAAGATGTTCTTCCGAACTGTAAGTCTACGTCCAGATATATCATGGATGGCATGCACTAACTCAAAACAGCGATGGAGGATTCTCAAGCAGTTCTCCGATGGCGAGAAGATGTCCGTGCCTAAAAGCGTGTTCACGATGCGAGCCGTGGAAATCGATCAGGCTCGAAATATGCTGGAGAGCATGGCGAAGGATCTCGCGGCGAGCGTGTATGCTAGAGGCCTGAATCCTGCTAACAGACAAGCCACACCCCAAAATCAGAATGCCCAGGCTGTCCAACAACAACAACCATTCTCTCAACAGCAGCAGTCTCAGCCCCAACCTGACCAGCCAACGCAAACTCCAGGAGGACAAGCAGCTCCCGCCAACGCCGAAAACGGTCGTCGCAACTCTCAAGCTCAGAATACTACTCCTAAGGGAGGCAACAAGGGCTCGCGGGCCCCAGAAGCTCCTACAAGCGCTCGGCCCCCCTTCCAGTTGGCTCCTCATGGCAACCCAACTTATGTCACACCGTCAAAGGATCTCAACCTGCAGCTACCCACAGGACGCAAGAAGCAAAAGACTGGACAGACTCCCCAGGGCGCTACCCCGTCGCCTAAAATTAGCAAGAAAGGATCCCCTGAGCTTCGAAGGACGTCCGAAACACAGTTGCCACCTAAGCCAGTCTTTCTTTGCAAGGAACCCGAGTGCGAGTTTTCCACCACTGGCTACAGCACTGAGCAAGCTCTTCAGCAGCATGTCTACGAGGAGCACACGAAGCCTCGAGAAGATCCTCTCAAGTTTGCCCAGGAGAACCTGGCCTTGGCCCTCGGACTCGAGCCTGATGGCACTATCAAGCGGGAGCCAGGTACTGAAGCCGCTGCAATGAGCTTGACCAACTCCAAGCAAGGCCAGACACCTGTCACTATGGCGGCAACACCTGTGTCTATCACGGATGCCGGCATGAAGCGATCAGCCAGCAGCATGGGTAAACCTCAAGACAAGGCCGGCCTCAAAGCTGGTACAACCCCCAAGATGGCGGATATCAAGCCGGTTGAATCGACAACAGTTGATCCTTGGGCCAACGCGACTATCGACACTGAGATGCTGGTGAGCAACCTTGGAGTTGAGCGCGGGTACGGATTTTACGATAACCCCTACTATGACCTCAACGCTCTTAGCTACTTGACACCCAGAGATACACCTGACTCGGTCAAGGATAATGGTAGCAGCGAGCCTAACAGCGATCTTCCAGAAGGTGCAGCCATCGACATGAATGCGGATTGGCATAACATGGATACAGATCTGCTTCTGAACATGACCAACACTTTGGACGCAAGCGGTGTAATGGGTATCGACCCTTCGGCCTTATTCGACCCGCCATCGTTGCAAGAACCGGACTGGGAAGATGTGAAGATGGACTTTTCGAAACCTTTCCAATTCGACACTAGCCAACATTACTATATGGCAACCTCATAATAATGGCAGCCGTTGAACGGCATTATACTACAGACGAATTGATTACCTAGCCACCACAAATCGGCCGGTAATTAGGGCTTTCAGGTCCGGGAGATATACCCCACGCATGATGTTTTGTTTTTGTTTTGTCACCACGACCCGTGGTAGTTTTTGTTAATCGCATTTTGTTATTGGATAACACTTTAGGGATGCGGATCGAAGCCAGGTGACGGCAGTAAAAGGTGGACGCGGCTGAAAGCATCATGGAGGGCGCTTTGTTCTGGACCTAGGACGAAAGGCAGGGTGTGATTTGGCAGAGGATACACAGGAGTTCGACTGGTAGGAGGCTTTGTTTGTTAATGCATGATGCTTGGATTTATGATGTTATTCGAAGCGCGTTGTGGTTGTTTTAGTGTTTCTAGTTGAAGCTATCAGATGCTTCTTTTTTTGCAAAGTCGGAATTAGTGGCTAGGGCTTATGAGATTCATAGACATGGACTCTGAGCAAATGATACCCAGCATTTTGCTACTTGACAGTTCTCGTACGAGTGAATGAGTGATACTCCTTATATGAGCATATATTCGCCTGTGTTATGCTAGATTGACTTAAGGTCCGGCCAACACCCGTTCCTGCATCCGGGCCGCACCGGGAATTATGCCCCACAAGGCACGCTCCTCCCGTGTCCGGAGGCACAGGCGCTAGGCCATCTTTGGCATAGACTGATGGATCCTCCGACACGGCACGCGAATCTGTAGTGTTGACGGCTGGGGAAGATTATGTAAGTGTCGCTAGACCGTTTCGGGAAATAAGTAAATATGGGCGAGGTTGGCCGAGATTTGAGACAAGGATATAAAGCGCGACCGTGTCGGGCGTAAGAGGCTGGGTTGGGGTTACAGACGTGACGGCGGGTGAGGTCAATTAAACGATGAGTATAATGCTACACCTTCTGGGGTTTGTTGCTAGTGGGGGATGATATATCGATGAGTGTCAGTAGTGCTGAGGGAGAGAGAGAGAGACATTAATGTCAATAATTGAATATAAAGAATCGAGGAACAACAGTATGTTTCAAAGTGTTGATCTCCTTGCATAATATTTACTGTTGTCGTGTGTTTCGTTGACCAGAAACGACGCCATCTAGACCAAACTATCCCATCCCATTCATTTTCCGTTTTCTCCAATCCAAAAAAGCCACCCCACCTTATCTTATCGCCCGCGTCCCTTTAACAAAACCACCACTTTACTTGGCTCGACTTTACCATTTCCCATCCCAACGTCCTCCCACTAACACGCATTGACACGCGACTAAATCATACAAACTTGAGGCTCCATCTTGCTCATCCTTTCGTTTCTCCCTCTCTCGTGTATACATAGACAGTGCTTCAGCTTGCAATGGAGCAATCAGCTACATCATCCTCTACATCATCACCTACGAAGCGACGCGCCCTAGCTCCCTTGGATTCTAACGCGCTTGCTGCACCAAAGAACTTGTTCAAGCCTGCATTGGGTCATAGTCCTGTAAAGATGGCTATCGAGGGGCGCAAGAGGTTGCTCGATATCGAGGGTAGCGCGCCTGCTCCTAAGAAGGCGTGTCTGGGACGTGATGGGGTATGCTCTATTACTTCCAAGATAACATGATGGGATATGAACATATATCTAACATTGATTGTGTAGGACGCGTCTGAGAGGAGTGCCAGTCCTGATGTTAGCTCTGTCTTCGATACGTCTGCCAACGATAATTCATGGGCCACTGCTGCAACCGAGCATGATACAGCTGCAGCTCCTACAACAGTACAACCTACACAGCAGACTGCAACACTTACACGCCAACAAATAAGACAAGTCAGTTTTTAAACCCTCTCCACTTACAAAGATATATATGCTAATATCATACAGAGAGCAGAAACACTTCGTCTCCGTCTGTCCCTCGCAAACTACAAAGTCCGCACAGGCCAAACAACCGTGCCCCTCTCCGAACTACAACAACGACCGTTACCCCGCGAGTCACCACGCGTCGTCCGCGTACAAAGCCCCGAGTCCGCCATCGAGTCCAAGCCAGAGGAAGAGTCAGAGACAAGATTGCGAAGAGACTCGATAGATTCACAGCAGACGGAGATCATGGAGGAGGAAGACGAGGAGCAAAGTTGATGAGATATCGGGATGTATAAAAAAGGGAAAGATATGATGGTGTTGGGGAGTTCTTGATGGCTTTCTTGCTTTTTACGAGCGGGGCATGGCGGGCATGTGAAGGGAGATATGTACGATGGAAAGGCATTTGCTTGGGAAAGCATTATTTGATTTGACGATCATGGGTGGTAACTGGATAAGATTCATCAGAGATATCCTAAGGCGCTATAGAGGAGTTACATTGCACAGACTGAGGTTGCAATGTCTGGATATGGTCTTTCACACAAGGACAAATCCAAGCCCTGTTTCCAATGATAAAGTGACATTGCTCATTCATCTATCAAGCTATATACAAGTGAGACTACGTCCAACCCATGGCTGTAATGTTGCCCGGTATTCAATCATTCATTCATCCACTCCACGCTTCTACACCCAACTCCAATGACACCCGACGTCATATGATGCTCCGCTTCTAATGTTTAATCGATGAGAATCTTGGGCTCCAGGGATCCATAGTTCTCAAAGAATCCCTTGAACAGCTTGATACCGTAGGCGACATCGGCAGTACCCCCCGTCTCACGAATGCTGTGCATGCTGAGCTGTGGGTTTCCGAGGTCCAGAGTCCTCATACCAAGGGCGGCAGCGAGACCGGGTCCGATGGTGCTACCGCAAGGCGAATCGTTGCGGACGACAAAGAGCTGGAGAGGAACGCCAGCTGCACGAGCACACTCCTGAAGGAGCACTATTCCTGGAGAGTTGGTAGCGTAGCGCTGGTTGGCGTTGATCTTGATAACAGTTCCGCCGTTCATGGCTGGCTGATGCGAAGACTCGTATTTGCCAGCATAGTTGGGATGCACAGAGTGGGCCATATCAGCAGATACGAGGAAAGATCGTGATAGAGTCTGCTCGTATGCTGTAGCCTCCTCGTTATCGTGGTGGACAGCCTCATAGCTACCTTCACTGGCCGTGTCCTTTCCAGGAAGAACAGACAGACGGCGGATGACTGATGGCAACAGGTTGGAGTTGGCACCCTGTGCTGAGGTCGAGCCGATCTCTTCGTGATCAAAGCAAACGATCAATCGAATGGTGCTGTCTTCCTCGAGCGAGGACTCATCCTTGACGGACTCGATAAGTCCCTCTACGGAGCAGTATGTCATGCCAAGGTTATCGAGACGAGGAGAAAAGATAAACTCGTCGCTAAGACCACCGATGCATGACTTTTGAGTATCGTAGAGAATCAGTTCAAAGTCTACAATCGCAGAGACCTCCACTCCTGCCTCAGCTGCAATAACGTCAAGGACCTGAGGGTGGTGTCTCTCAGTGATGACCTTGAGTGGCCTGAACTCCTCATCTTCCTCATTGTCATCCTTCTTCTCCTCGGGCTTCTCATCCTTTGTTCCCTTGTTAAGCTCAGCTGCAACAAGTCCTGCAATGGGGAAAAGCTCGGTCTCCTTGTTGGGGTCGAAGTTGGTCTGTCGGTGGAGGTGAATGGCGAGGGTTGGGATTCTGACCAAAGGCTTGTCAACCTTGACGAGCTTTGAAACAAAGTTGTCACCCTCCTTGACCAGGACACGGCCGGCAATACTCAAGTCACGGTCGAACCACGAGGTCCAGATACCACCGCCATATGTCTCAACGCCAATCTGGAGGTAACCGACGTTGCTCTTCTTGGATACGGGCTTCAGTCGTAGACAGGGAGAGTCGGTATGGGCTCCAATGATGGCGACAGGGTTTCCAGGGCGCCACTTTCGACCGATAGTGAAGGCTACGATAGTCGAAGCATTGCGGGTGAGGTAGTATTTGCCGCCAGGTCGGAGGGTGGAAGCCCAAGAGTCGCGCTCACGGATAAGCTTGAAACCGGCCTTTTCGAAGCGAGCCGAGGCGGACTGAACGGCATGATAAGCTGTAGTATGTTAGCAGGTATTAGCATTGTAGTGACATTGGGGTGACGGACGAGTTGGCGACTCATTGACAAACTCAATGAAGTCGAGAGCTTCTTGAGGAGGTGCCATGATGGACGAAGAAGTCGAGAATGAAGCTGCGAATAGACGCGGGGTAGTATCAATTGAGGTTCTGAAAGGCGATGCTCGACGTGAAGAGATGCGAAAGAGCGCGAGCATCTGTTGACGAGATGGTGAAGGAGTCGAGAAAGCGGTGACTAACTAAGGCAAAGTTAAATAAGTAGAGAGATCAACGAAGGACGTCCTTTTAGTGAGTGAGTGAGTGAGTGGTCGGTCATGTGGTGTTTGCTTTGGTTAGTCGTCATCTGCATTCAATCCGCACCTGATGCCGTTAGTAGTGGGGCTTATCTTATCATCCATAGCATGCATGGGCTTCCTATTGCGGAACCAAGTGAATGAGACACGAATATGTTAATTATCATTATCATGATGCTCAAACTTGGTGTTCTTGCTAAAAGTGTATAAGAAAATATGCAAGTCTGCACAGCCTGATAGATGAGTAACTGTAGCTCACCATCATTGGTCAATCTCAAATGCAGGCTGCGCTGTGTGTCCAACATATACCAATACCATTCGCTATCCTGGCTCGTGACATCCAAGCCAATTGGTTGACATTTCACCAGAAGTTGCACTTTCAGACAACCAATCAAGATATATCATCAAGAAGGATGAGAAGTAGAGCTGCACTTGTTCATATCCTGGGTTGCGGACTGATGGAAAACAAAGCATTGTTCAGAGTATTTCTATTTCTAAATGTCCAATCATATGGCATATACCATCCATCTATCCCATTCTGAAATCGTTCAATAACTCATCTAAAGCTCGATGGCAAGCCCTCATATCGCCAGAGCTACAAGGTATCCAATATTCCTATTCTATCAAGCCCAAACACAAGCAAAAGGGAATCGAAATCAAAAAGTGACAACCACATCGCTATCCGCTGAACAAAAGAAAACACCTTCGACAATCATAGACCAGAAGTCCCAATTTTTGGAGAGTGTGAGTGACTGGTAGCTTAGTTGTTGCTTTCAGAGCCGGAAACAACACCCTTCTCAACCTGAGAGACAGAAGTGGTGACTTGAGGCTTGTTAAAGACAAGACCAGGGTGACCGAAGCAGAGAGCCACTGCAGCAAGAATGATGACAATACCCTCAAGGATGATGAAAGGGATCTCGTGCTTGATCAGATCACCATCATAACCCTCACGGAGCTCAGCAACACGGTAGATGCATCGAGTGAGGACAAGGATGATGGCACTAGAGAGACCAGCAAAGAAGGCAGTCTCTCGCCAGCCGAAGGCCTTGGCATGACCAGATCGCCAGTATCGAATCATGTAGTCAGAGAAGGCGGCGATGAAGACGACAAGGACGACAACCTGGAGGACAAGACCGGCCATAGAGACATCAACACCAACATTGCTATCAGACTCGGTAGACATGGCACCACCAGCAGCCTGGAGGATAAGGCAGACGATATCGAAGGGGATAAAGATCCAGTAGAACAATGCGGGTCTAAAGCGAGAGAGCTCGGGGCCGAAGAAGTTGATTGTCTTGGAGAGTGTGACATAGATGGAAGCGGTATAGAAGACGGGAGCGATCGTGAGGCAAACTAAGACAAGCTGTCAGATTGTGGTTATAAAGTTGGATGAGAAGGATAGAGACTAACCAATTTGGATCATGAAAGCGTTGAAAGAGAAGGGGTTGTACCACATCATGATACGGCCGACATAGCCAACAATCTCAGAGACGCAGCCAAGAAGCATACCAGTCATGAATCCCCAACTCTTCCATCGGAAGCCAAGATATGCGTGGACAAGACCAATGAGACTGAAGAGAACGACGAAGACAATGTTGGCAGCAAGAGATGGTCGGTAGCTGTAGATACTCCACTCAACGGGGCAAGTATCCAAGTTACAGGGCGAGTCGGAGCCGAAGGCATCTTCGGGTCGGATGGTGTAATTGTAAGGCATGTTGTTGGTTGATGTGTGCTGTTTTATACGTCGATATAAGCGTATAAGTCGTGATGGCCGAGCAGAAGCGAGTGGTGTATTTGTATTTGTTCTCGACCGTATAAAAGTAATCTTATTTATATGTTACAAATAGGCTTTGTTTGTGGATTACAGTAGATGAGATTGTAGGAATGTAGATGCTGATGTGTGTGTGAATGATGATGAGAAAGAGGTGTTGTTGGAGGGGAGGACGGGCCATTGATATAGACATGACAAGAGCTGCAGAAATATGCAGATTGATATGTGAGAATGGCTATGATGACAGCGATCAAGTCGGACTCGGACTCTCAAACTGCAGCAGACACGGGGTAGCAATGAATGCAGTGCATTTGCTGGGTAGTCTACCTAGTCTGGCACTAAAACACAAGGAGGCTCATCTGCTAAGCAAGCATATCTTAGTGGGTAGCGGGTAGGCTTTGCTGTTGCTGTCGCTCTCGCTCTTTTTAGCGCGAAGGGCAGCCGATGCGAAGGTCGATCATTGAGACCAATAAGACGAAGGATCATGGGCATCTTTAGTGGATGGATGGGATAGCATAGCATCAGCCTCGAAAACGGGGCAGTGTCAGCAGTAACAAAGCCGCATGTAGATCCACGCTCTGGATGGTATTGCCGGTACCTTGGGCGTCTATCAAGGTCTGTAAGAATATACGAACTGTATATTGGCTTACACAGCAATACTCGAGATCCTCAGGACTTACAGAAAAGTGAATTAATATGTCCTTATTCAGTATCTTCTTGTGACCACGCCTTCTGACGCTTACAGCTGAAACAGCATCAAAAACAAATAGTAGTTCCCTGCAAGGATCAATCCAAAGGAATGGTCAACGGGGCAGATCAGCCTATCACATCACAGCCCAAAGATAAAGATAGCGCGGGAGAACCACGCACGCTAATAAAAAGTCAAAGTGCGAGAAGCGAGTCCGAGTGAGATTGATCACCATGATCCGACCAATCATCAATCCCGGCCACGGAAATGAGCGCTGCGAAGGACTCGAACCCGTGAAGTATGCGTCATTCAGCCCTTTTTCTTTTCGAATCGCTTTCTCTTTCAGTTTTGCCCGTGGAGGCTTGGAGAGAATATCCTTGACTTTACAGCCTGACTTGCGTCACATTTCTTGAAACAACACAAGTTCAGGATAATGACGAATGGGACTAATGTCGATTTACCTTTAGGCCTATTTTTCTTTATTTCCTGTAAGATTTGTGGAATTGACCCGGCTTACACCCGCCATCAGCTCAACACTCCTGCTTCTCCTGTCATTTGATGTGTGCCTTGTGTACGAAGCTCACGTTGCATATTCAGCTCTACAAATCTGCATTGTGATTTACAGAAACTGGTCCTCGAAATAACACCTTGTCTCTTCAAGATATTTATCTGCAGTACAGTGCAGTGCAGGTTGAAACAGTTATCTAAACGCCAGCCCATCAACATCCACAATCCACCAAGCTATTATCTTACCACCCACTCAAGCAACTTGAACCTCGCTGACTTCAACACGTGTACGCGTAATGATTCGTACTGCAGCCCAATCTCCTCGAAACAATGCATACAATCACAAAGATTTATCGTAAGATGTCTTCTCTCCGCATTCTTACGTGGTACGGGCCACGCGGTTTAAACTGGTCAGATTCTCGAACACGAAGCTTAAGAATCTGACGAGGCTTGGCTTATTGGTAGGGGAACCGCCTACTAGTGAAATTCTTTCATTCACTAGTTGCAGGCGATTTGCTTGTACGACTGTATTCCGTACGGAGTAAGATGCATGTCACTTGGTCCGAACTCCGTGTCCGTACCGGTGGGTTAAATGCAGCCTGGTCGTTTTGTAGCTCCGATCCGGCTGTGAACAGAGCCTCACACTTCCGTCTCAACGTTGTTTACCTAATCATACTCTTCAATGAACGTTATCATCTCTTGTCCCGCAGTCAACACTCTGGGAGCCTTGCCCCTCCCAAGTTCACAGTAAACAGCCTTCTCCAACGGCAGTCGGTCAAACTCCACCGCAACTAAAGACAGCTCTGCTACCACATTCCCGCCGCCGTGCTGAGAGTCTGATGTGCATATCTCATGTATGCAAAATTCATCTACTCCATGGGACCATGGGGGAGTTTATAAATGGTAAAACAGTCTTCGCAACTTCAATCCCCAACCCACATACTATCAGTAGCTTTACAAATATTAAGAAAGCTGCAAGTCATGACAAATCGGCATCTAAGCTTTAAACTTAGGTACCAATACGACCCTCGATCGAATTCTTCAACAGGCAGTTCCGCTGTCCAACTACCATCGGGTCTCTCCAAGTACCACGCTGACATTTCTCCTAACGAGGCATTATCAGGGAAACATTGCTAATACAACACCCCAGATCCAATGCAAGATAAATAGAAACACAAGAAGTCTATGTAATATCTCCAACTCAATTGGCCGTGGCTGATGCTCGGCCCGATCTCGCACAACGTTCTCGTAACTCAAGCCTTTCCCCGCGAGAATATCCCGAAGACTATTGGATGCCGCCAATCTCAGGGTTAAGACAGATCTCACAAACTGCAGTGTCCAAGTCTGAAATAGATACACAAATTCAAGCCAAAAGACTATCCTACCATCTTCCCCACCGTCTTAAACCCCTTATACGAATATAGCTGGAATAACAGCCCCAACTACGATGAGACACTGCATAAACTCAGCTGGTCTGATCCCCAAGAGCGTCCTCGGCCCTACGGCCCTCACCGAGATCTTTATTAGCCGTGGCGATACGGGCATTGCTTCAGTGTCAGGCTCATCGTCAAGTCATCTCGGCCCTATAGCTTGGACTCGTGACGGAAACTGAGTTTTCGGTTTTGATATTCGGCCAGTATGATAGCTGAAGAGATTAGAATCTTCTCCAGCCTCATAATCTCTCATGGTAGCGCCCAAACACAAAAGGGATACATACTTTTCCTCTCCTCCACAGGGAGTCTTCGATGGGCTTCATGTTGACGCCCGACAACGATGGAGGTTTAACGTTTATGCAAATAATTAAATGTAAGTAGATAGCCAAGAGTGTGATCATCCATGTCACTGTGCCAAGGTCTTGGCTGAACCCCAGCAGATCTTGAGATGCCTATTCGGGAATCTCGCACCTACCTAATGATCGATGCACCCCTGCCAAGTAGCATCAAGTGTCGGAGAATACATGATTGGTCACTGGCACTTAGTTAAGCTTAAATTTAGATCAGAGCAAACCAACATGGCTTTGGGGGGCAAGAAAACAGCGAACCTTAATCTAGGGTGCCAAAATAAACTCATTAAAAGCTTTCCTAACCTTAGACTATATTACCTAAATCTTTCTGTCATTTAGGATCGAGGTTCTGTGTTTTCTTTCCTCGCCTAGCATGGCCAAAGACCTCATTCTCGATGGCCCGGGTATTCCTCTTCGAGCATGCAACAACAAAACTCAATTGTAGCTTATCTTTCTAACAGGTAACTTGGATTCTACTGCAGGGAATGTCTGCTTGTCACGAGGGCAGCAAGTTCCAGAAGCCACGTTCTGCAATGGAACCAGAGTTTGAGAAGTGAGATTTTATCTGCAGTTTCCTCCAAGCCATACGCATACAGAATATCCTATGATGTATACTATCAATGTGAGAAGAGGGAAAAGAGAGCTAGCCATGCTTAGGGAGTGGCCGTTGAGGTGGTGCTGGCTGTCAAGTTCACGAGCTGAGGGCCAGGCCTAGAGTTGTCCGCGCAACCCCAAGCTGCGCCATGTCCATTAGTAGTGGCAATGATAAGGCCTTCAACAGAGCCAAATGTACCGCCAATCATGAGGAAGGTGCCAATAATAATGATGAATATGCTCCAGGCGAACTTTCCTCTCCACCTGAGGCTACGGTTCCGGGATCTCCAGTTGTCGTGCAGCCACATGCATCCGAAGGGCTGGAAGCAAAGGAAGACACCGAAAGATGCACCAATTAATGACACAAGAGGATCAAACACGGGGATAGCGCTGGCTATGATGTAGGCGAGGATAGTAATGCCGGCAGTGCAGCCAAGCCAAGTACCCCAGTGAACAAGACTGTTGCGGTGGAGGTGATCAGAGCCGCGGAGGACACGCAGGAAGATGTACTTGGCAGGTAACTATGATTGTTGTTAATAATCAAATGACGAGGTGCTGGGTTTTTGGCAAGCCTTACATGAGTGACAATCATGGCACTGACTAAAAGGCCCGGCAGAGCAAATCCGTAGCTGACCTTCTTCATGATTTCACCTGCAGAACCCAGAGCAGGAGAGGCAACATTGGAGCCGACGAAGCAGTATATAACAACACCAATCACAACGTAGACAGCAGTCATAATACTCTGCGACCAGATGAGCGCTGATGTGTAATGCTCCGGCTGTTGCATCTCAGCGATGATGGGAAAGTAGGCGGGCACCCCGGCGTAGGCGAAGATGTGGCTAGAGACTGCTGCCATGGCGTCGGCAAATGGAGGGTTGTTGATGGCCCTGAATGCCGTGGAGTTTCCCGAAACAAGCGCAGGGCTTCCTCTTCTCTCGACTCCAACAGCGATGGTTACAGAGAAGATGGCGATCATGATACCGGCAATGCCAACCCATGCAATCCATCCTATATTGCCCAGGGTTCGGATGCTAGCCAGGAGACCCGTGCTGACAGCGGCGATAATGACCCAAGACCAGGTGCAAAGGGCGTGGTCTGATACAGCATTGAGCCCAACCGAGATACCGAGCATGGCTGATGCAGAGATGAAGACCCAGTCTGTATAATATTAGCAGCTAGCCTTAGTATCTATGGGGAAGAGAAATGTTTACTCAGCATCAAGATCGCAGCAAAGATTTCGCGGCCAATCCTGCCAAACATCACTCGTCCAGCATCATCTATGGCATACACTTCTCGGTATCTGAGCTTGAAAGTACCAACAATGTAACCCGACCAAGATGTCATGCCACCGATGGCTACGAGGCAAAAGACGCCGGGGAGGAGGCCGAGAGTATGGAACGTTTTGGGAATAGCCAGGACACCGAGACCGACTTGGGTTTTCGTCATGAGGGCGATGGTACCTATCCACGAAAGCTATGGATGCAACCTACATTAGCGCCAAAAGAAAATCATGGTAGAGAGGGCTAAATACGCCGCGATAGTTAGGGCCTGCTTCGCCTGGGCCAACATGGCCAAAGACCTCATCCTCGACGACCTGGGTATTCCTCCTGGAGGACCAATTCGAGTTGCTCGCGGCAAGAGTGATTTTCTTCTTCTCGCTTTTAGAGTTGGAATCGTTTGCTTCTTCGATAACTGCGATTTCGTCTGAGGGCATTCTGAAGTTGTGAGTGTATACTTGAATGTATACTTGAGTGTATACTTGACAGGGTATACGGATGGATAAGAGTACAGAGCGAACGTGTCGGAGCAGATGAGATATTGAACAAAGATAGAACGATGAAATCAAGGCCAGGGGGGAGAATGCTGCTCCTTATCCTTTGCGGATTGACTTTGTGGCAGGTCATACCTTGACTGTGGCATTCGTCAACCACGCTCGAAGGGTACCTAAGGTAAGGAACCTTAAGGTATTCAATACATCGTGACAAGGCCCACAGTAAATGCCAAAGTTGGATCTCGCGATGACGAGATGGATTTTGTTGATGCAGTTGCATGATGCGAGACTCCCTATTTGACATTCTTCACTACTAGGTACCTACCTTATCTAGAGCTGCACACAGAGTGGCCCCTTCTTGTTTCCATACACTCTAATCCTTTACACAAATCAAGATTAGGTAAAGACTTATTGAATACTCCTTTTATCATCAGATTGGCTAAACTTAAGAACATCATATCACTAGATAAGAATATTACAAACTGTTCTAAGCATACCCCTGGCCTTATAGCCAGCATTGTCTCTAGATTCCTCTCAATCCCGAGTTTAGGTTTCTCTCCTCAAGTTTTCAAGCCCAATCTCTAATAAAGACTAGCTTATAACTAACCAAGAGCCTTTAACATACTCGTCAAGCTCATTCTGAAAGGGGCGTGCTCGAATGGCTTGGAACTTCTATCTCCTGGAGTAGGTTGTGATATCTGTGGTACGTACTTTTGTTGTGGCGTCGAGCTTCCCCAACTTCTCCAAGAATTCAAAGACATCCATCCATCCATAATCGGATGCCTGTGCTAATTCGGAGACACCCGTCTTACTGTACATGACGACTTAGAACAAGAAGCCGAGCTAACGCCAGGCACTCACGCAGTTGGAAATCTGGAAATCCTGGTTTGCGATCATAGCTAACTACCTAGCTCCCAAAGTTGGTACATGAGGGCAGACCCTTGTAAGTGTTGATTGCTGCGAAATGCCGATATTTAGAAATACAGTTCGATTGGGTGGTTTTCCATCTTACACAAGCACAGCATGCTTCAGAGAAGTATTACACAATATTCTCAATGACAACGGGCAAGACCCACAACACTCTGAACGGCCATATATAATATGGTTGTACTTCTTTGTAACTTCGTATTATTTGTTGCCTTTAGTATACCCTTCTTTCTGCTATAACCGCCTAGATGCGCTCTCACCCAGTTTTTGTTCTATAACCCCCCTCCCTAAGTGACAAGACCCAGCACTGTGGCCTGATAACTGTCGCGAACACTCTGGTGACCATGGGATAGGGTAAAGGGTTGGTGTATCGTTAATTTATCGGAACGCAGTACTTTTTTCTTATCATTTTTTTTTCTTCTGACTTGACTAACTGGCACCACTAGCATGCCGTAGATTGTGATGCTTGGTCATATTATCAAGCAACGGCTCCAGAAGACGCTGGGCTCCGGAATTGAGGATTATCCAGATCAATTTTGCTTGATAAAGCAACCATTGATGAAGGTAAAAGTAGTAATAGATTGCATAAGAATACATGTTTTTGTTATTATAAAATGGTCTCGACGGATATTCAAGAGTTGAGAATACAGGGTAAGTACCAGTTCTTGACTTCTTATGATATGAGAACCCTTACTATGCTAGTAATTCCCACGGTACTGAGATGCCAGATAAAATAACTAACAAAGCACCATCCTTACGATTTATTCGAGTGGCACTTAGTATAGTAAAGCCAGAAAGCCCCGAACACTACGGAGTAATACACACCTAAGGGCTTCACTGTCTTGCTAGTCTGCTCACTGAACTAATTCTCTAAATATGGAGGTTTGGACGAAAATCGACCCCAGGTACATATCAATTCACTCTCTTGCTCATCTAATCAGTCCAATTCCAGCTCCGAGCCAGCAGACACCAGTATAGACACCTTGTAGCAAACAAAATGAACTTCCCTTCAAGAGTCCATGTCAAGCAAACCATCTGACCCAAATCACATGCCACGCCAAATCTAGACCGAGCGATCTTCCTGTTTGATCGAGATGCATTGAAGACGAGTTCCCTGAAGCGACATTTGGCAATTTGCCTCTTCCCATTTGGATAATCGACGCCGTTGCTTCAGATCCCAAGTGGTCAAGGTTGGGAAATTAGATGGGTGGAGCATGTGCATTGGCGAACCCTTCACCCCGGATTTGCCAGGGTCCAGAATCGGGTGGCTTGATAACACTCCTTGGCGCCAAACTAGTGTCCGCCCCAATACAACGACATTCACTTTGAGAATTCTTGAGTTGCGAGCAAGTTGAATCACAAAGTTCCCAAAGACTGCCATATAGAGATATCATGTCAGAATTAAACAATAGCAAATAAGTTCCAATCGCATATCCCAGACTGCGGATCAGATATATCCAAGTACATAGAAGTAAGCCAAAAAAAAAAGCAATGTATTCAAAAGTCTACTCGAGTACTATACATTCCAGCAAGACCATTAAACACAGAAGAGTTCATAAGTTGCCATAGCCTGCAGGCTTCAACAGATGCTAGGAGAAAGGGGAATAGTTTTAGACCAGGATGAAAGCGGCGAGACCAGCAACGGCAGCGAAGAAAGCAGAGCCGGCGAAGGTAGCAGCGCCAGCAGTGACGGCAGGAGGAGTAGGAACGCTTAAGGAAAGTCAGTAAATTATACACAAGTCGGGATATTCGAGTTACTTACGTCTGGTTACCTCCGCCAATGGGGGTGGTGGCAGGAGGAGGAACAGCAGGTCCGGTAGGAGACCCAGGCTGGCCGGGGTTGCTAGGGTTGCCGGGAGTGGTGCCAGTAGCGCAAGGAACCTGGATGGTAGAGTACTCAACGCTGGTGAGGACGGTGGTGTACTCCTTGGTGATGGCAGTCACAGACTGAGAGGGAACGCACTGCTCAGGGTTGCCTGGGTTGCTGGGGACGGGAACAGGAGTGGGAGGAACAACGGGCTTCTCACCACTCTGAGTAGCGGGAGGGTTGGGGTAGACGGGGACGGTGCCGTTACCGGGGTGCTGAGGCTGTCCAGGGACAACGGGCTTGCTAGGCTGAGCAGGCTTAGTCTCGGCAGGAGGGGCAGGAGCGGAAGGCTGCTCGTAGCCGGGCTTGGTCTCGACGGGCTTGGTCTCAGCGGGAGGAGCGGGGCCGGAAGGCTGCTCGTAACCGGGCGAGCTGGGCTTTTCAGGCTTGCCGGGCTGCTCAGGCTTTCCAGGCTTCTCGCTGCCACCAGTAGGCTCAACGGGGCAGATGGTGGTGGAGACAGCAATGGTCTCGGTGACAACGACGGGAGTACCAGATCGGGCAGGGCAGTCAGGAACCTCGGGGGCGCAAGAGGTGATAGTCCTGATGTTGGTAGAGTAGATGGTAGAGGTGGTCAAGGGAGCCTCAGTGGTCTCAGGAACTTCAGGGACCTCCTCAGTGGTCTCGCTGCCCTGCTCAGCAGAGGTGACCTGGGGAGGGACAGGGTAAACGGTGTTGCTGGTGACAGTAGATCGAGCAGGGCAGTTGGTGACCTCAGGACCGCAAGAGGTGATGGTAACTCGCTTGGTCTCGTAGACCTTGGAGATCTCGGTGGCCATGGCACCAGAGGCCAGGAGAGCGGCGGCGGCAGTAGAGTAACGCATCTTGAAGAATTGGAAGTTGGTATGTAATGAAAGGCTGAAGCTATAAGCTTAAAAATATGTTGTTATATCGAAAGTGGTGAAAGAATGGACGACCGAGGTCAAAAGTTTCTGAAACTGGCAGCTTAGAAATGGCTTGTTGGGCTGAAGAAGAAAGAGAAGAAAAGTCGAGTTTGAGGTCGCAGGATGGTCGCATATTAATACCGATGTCCATCCACACCAAGAGCATCAACTCCTATGTACGGAGATTACGTACCAGATCATCCAGGAGGTCAACCATTCTGGGCCCAAGGGGGTTCCGTAAAGGCAACAAACATGGGATGAAGTGTGCGGCCCTAGCAGATGGTCCATCAAAGCTGGGGGAAGCCATGTCGCTGCCCCGGTCTTTCAAAGTCGGTCGACCACCCATGGGCGTTTCTGAGGTCCGTGGATCCGAGACCCATATCATCCTTGAAAGATGGCGGTTGGATCACCATTGAATCTGGGTCACGGACAGTTGTCCATGACTGGGAGCACGGTAGATGTCACCAATGCATTTTCGTACTGTGGTCTCGGACCGCCGAGTTCAGCCTTCAAAACAAGAGCGTGGTGAGGCTTTCTCTGAACTCTCAAGAGAATCTCTGTCCGAGAAGCAAAGACGCTCCGAGATCAGACCGTTTTGGGAAGAACGTATGGTTCCTGGTATCAACTCCGAAATGTCAGTGGCCAACTGGTGGTCGGAAACAAGGTGTGGACCAGTCGAACGCCGTCCTTTCACCCTCTCTTCATCTCGGTCGTCTAAAGTGGATTCCGCCACACCCATCGATCGACAGGTATGTTTTGACTTCTGAGTGGCCGTTTTGAAAGAGGGGGGTACTTCTGCGGCGCCAAGTCTAGCGAACAGTTTGTCGAGGCTTTGATACAGGCTGTATCTTTAAGCTTGTTAATCTGTCGCATGACAGCTCGACGAGAGGCTTCTACGACGCATGAATAGTCGGGGTGGTTGTCGAAGCAATATCCAACGCTGTGTCTCTCGAGTGTCCTTCCATTGTGTCTAGTCGGCCTCACCTTAGAGCGCGGCATATGAGGATCGATGCTTGGTGCATGCTGATCAGGGATAGGTAATGAAAGGCGAAACCAGGGTGTATTCTATTCCCTGGATTAGAGCAAAGGTAACTGGCCCCGACGGAAGTTGGTGCTGCGTTACTACCTAATGCGGTAGGTAGCCTCTAGTCTCCCTGGCCTGCCTGCTGATTTGGAGGCCGACCGCTAAGATACAAGGACTTGTGCAAGTGTATAAAAACTTTTATGCAGGGGCACAGAATCCTTTGTCCGCCCTTGCCTCACTGAAAAGGTCGGATTTGCATAAACGTTCTATGAGCTAGGGATTGTCGATAGGTTCCATCTTGATAGAATGCCAAGACATGTCTTGTTTCGCCTTGTGTGCAACCTGGTATGCGGTATATAGATGGTTTCAGTATTATCTTGAAGCTTATTTCTTGTATTTTATAGCTACAACGTTTTTCGAAGTGTCTGTGTCACGTTGGCTCTACATCAAAAGACGGAACATGATGTCTCAAAGCGCAAGTTGTAACAACCAATGAATTCTAGAAATTCATCTTGGATCAGCACTGCGCCATTGTGACTTTATCCAGGGCTTGCATGATTCATTTGATTGGCTTCATCTTCCTTGCACAAAATCTGATACAACACTAAACGCTTCATGGGGCAGTGTTCCCAGCGCCACTCCTCTAATGCAGGAACCCACAGAGTATGTACTGCAACCACCCTCTAAAATTCCGCCTCGGAAATGGATGCCATGAGCATCTCATCTCTTGTAGAAACTTGGCATTGATTTAACTATTGCGTACTTCAGATTGAGCTGAGGCTATCGGAACACTATGTTGAACAAGCAATCCCCAAGATAGAAACACCATCTGACGTTCGTCACCAGATGCGTGAGCTAGTTAGGCTTATCAACAACCATGTGGGTATGAGGGAGGGCCAAAAGTGCAACATCACAATATAACCAGAACCGAAATCAGAAGTTCTAATTCTGGATGAAATGGACAGCGATAGACCCTGAATTGCAGGCCTTTAAAAGACATATCTCGGTTACTTCACTGGGATCGATTTGGAGAGATTAATGCTACATAATGATTGTAAATACGAAAATGTGAGACAAAAAGAAAATTGAGAAGATTATCGAGTTGTGTCGGTGAGTACCTTTGTATTCAGCTTCTCGAGAGAGTATTTTCGAGGCGGTAACGGTAATATCACATGAATTGTAACATTGCATCATCACAAAATTGTAAAGAGGCCTCAAAACTCAAGAAGCATGGACGATATCGCTATGGTCATTTAACTCACAAGCGCAAATTCAATCTCGTCCAATCTTGGGCCATGGATGAATGCTTATTCCCGCGATGCTCGTGCCTTGTCACACCATTAGTAGCTAGGTAGATACGTACAACACTGTAGTTTGCTGGTGTTGATGAAAAAAACAACATTTCAAACTCATGACGTCGATTTGATTTGAAACAAAGGACCACAATATTGGCATCTTTACGCGGCTCGCTATCTTAAAGGTCCACTATCAACGATATGATCGGACTGTCCGTATTCGATCGCCGATTACAATCACAGCTAGAGATGCTTCTATTCTTGTTCGATATGCTGTGGGCGCTGTACTCTCTGCTTGCGTAACAACAAAGATACATCCTAAAGATTCTTGCGTATAGAACACCCCTGCTGGACCCTTGCTTCTCCTTGGTTGGGTGCTGGCTGGTTGTGAGCCAATGCCCCAGCCGGTAGTGGCTTGCCGCCTCCTCCTGACGATCATGCCGCCTATCATGGAAGCTTGGCAACGAATCGTTAGTTGCAGCGAGAGCCCGCGTATCAAAAAACACCCGCATTTCAGAAACAGCATAGCCTATACCAAGGTATAATAAACCTCTCCGCTATAGGAGACTTACGACACTTGCTCTTGTTAAATAATGCAAGATAAAGAGTGGATTCTCAATGTTTGGCAATCATACACAGCTTCAACTTGGCACCAACAAGGAGGGTACAATACAGATGGGGAAATGAAGCTGACGACTCTTCTCTGTCTTGGGCCACCTAATCCATTGATAATCGCCCTCATGCCCACCAAAGAAGGCTTTGCACGTGTGTAGCGCCGAGCGCCTGTCGATCTCTGTTGTTTCAGCGCTTGAGTTGACGATCGTCACTATTTCCCAGGAACTATCGAGAAACAAAGCACACGGCCCACAGACGCTGGGTCCCGAATTCACGTCATGCGCTCTCGTAATGGACCAGCGATGCTTGTCGTCGAGCAAGAGATTTGTTGTTCCAAGTTTCAGAGGGCGGCCATGCCGACTTATTCTCCGAACGAAACATCGGTTATTTGATCGGCCCTCCGAATCAGTTTTCATGTCAAAAGTTCAAACCGAGTGTTGCCATGCGAAGCGCTGACCACCATGAGTTGGCAATATCGCTGGTAATAAGCGTTTCCAGACTCTCATGTTCCGGCCTCTTACCCAACCATTATTTCAACTTATCATACGATGAGACTCGTTGTTTTTGCGATCAGCACTATGCAAGTTGTTGACGCTGTCCATTTACCGCGGGGTTTAATCGGTCTTCAAGAGATTTTTGTTGACATCCATTTCAGGTCTCGGGGGTCTTATACCTGATCATTTTGAGCTTTCGGAAATGCTGTTATAGCGTTGACACAACCTTATCGATACCTAACCTTTTGACAACTAACAGATTCATATACTCTACTTCCATTGAAATACAGTTGAAACGGCTGGAGCTTGAGGTATATGAGTGTTTGTCTCACAGCCACTCACGCTCGTAATGCGAGTTTACTGGCATCAACATATGGCTTTTTGGTATAAAAATCACCTCGATGTCTAGAGCGTGTTGAGAATTCGGGCGTATCTGACATCCAAGTGGTTGGTGCTAATGAGTAGAAGTCTGACGCACAAGTTTGGTAACACCTTGATCGATTCAAACAAACATGGCTGGGTGTACGAAGGTCTAGTTCGTGCTTCACCGAAACCTTGAAGAATCGCTTCTATCTGATCTGGGGACCTCAAGATCGAGGTACAGAAGAAGATGGAGATCCAGTTACAGCTTGCCTCGATTGCCCTACTCCACTAGTAGGGCTCACGTAGCATGTTTGACCTGACATGTCGAATCTTGTAAGGTTTCATCATGGCTCATATCTGCTCAGAGGATGCTATTCGATATATGTTTAACTCACGAAATAGAATTGTCAGAGCATTGAATTCTTCTGCGTCGAATAGTGTTTGGGTTCAAAAGTAGCTCAAGCTGTCAAGACTGTCGGCATATGTATGCGTTTCCAAGCAAGGTTAAGTGCTGCATCGCCATAGAACTAATGCAGTATCTCGTTACATGAGATGTCAACGAGGGTTTAGATAGGGTGGTACCTTGCAGTTGATGAGCTTGGTGATGGAGGTTCCTGAGATGGTGATGGGGGAGACCCTTTTACCGAACATGTGCCGAGAGAGTTACCCCACATCGACCCAAGAAGTTCAGCGCACCGACTTTTAGAAATAGCACGTCTCGATAAAAACGCAGTCTTCACACGCTATCCAATCCAAAATCAGCATCAACGTCTCAAATCGCCTGTTTTTGTGCACATTTAGGCCCTCTTTGAAGCTCCTGCCGTTGGGATAGCTCCAGATTCATAACCTGTACCCCTGCCTGTTGCACAGGCTCCTTTTCCCCAGCTTTCAATACCAACCACGTTTAGGCATGACCCCTCGGTAGCCTTGTTCACCTTGTCCGTTTATTTTCTATCATAACTATGCTGGATGCTGCATATCTGAGGCTGCCCGAGTTATAGCAGCATCGTCCATACTTGGAATACCTCTCACTCTAGTGTTTTCCACAACCTGAATCTTTGATCATGGAAGCTCAGGTGAGTTGATGCGTTGTTCTTCCATCATCTTCCTTCGTCTTTGTCCCATGACGCTCGCTGGGGTGCTCTCGTGCCCCGCCATTTCAACTGTCACTTTTGGATGGCCAAGCCGCATTGGCCCAATGTCCACACTTTCCAGGCCCGACCCAACGGAATGGTTGTTATCTGAAGCTTATGAATACATGATATCGTCTCTTTGCTAACTCTGGTCCCAATGGCTCAGGTCGAGAATGCCGTCGGGATTCTCTCGAACCCCACCTCCGATCAATCTCTCAAGGAGCAAGCTTTCGAATACCTAAACCAACTACGAAACGATCCCTCGGGATGGCAAGCTTGCACTACCCTCTTCGCTCGAACCCCCCAAACCTCAGAAGTCGTCCGCATGGTCTGTCTCGAAGTGGTCAACTATGCGGTGCACACTCAAGGTCTCGACCAGGCAAGCCTGGCTTTCCTCAAAGACACCCTTCTCCAATACTGTCGCCAAACATACGGTCCTAACGCCCAGCAAGAAGCCGACCCTTATCACCTTCAGAACAAGCTCACACAAACATTGACGTACTTGTTTGTCTTTCTTTACCAAGACGGATGGCAGAGCTTCCTCGACGACCAACTTGAGTTGACCGGCCTCTCCACAAATACCGACAACGTCCCAGGCGTCGTTTTTTATCTTCGAACTCTGGGATCCATCCATGATGAGATTGCAGATATGCTTCTGTCACGGCAGAGCAACGAGACCAAGCGAAATACCGAGCTCAAGGACCAACTTCGAGCTCAGGATATGCACAAGGTGTCTGAGTCGTGGAAGCAGCTCCTAACACGATACTCGAACAACGATACCGTCGTAGAACTTGTTCTCAAAGTCTTGGGCAAGTGGGTTAGCTGGATGGACATCTCCTTGGTTATCAGCCAGGATATGCTCGGGCTGCTGCTGCCGGTAGTTGGCCGACCAAGCACTAATGTACAAGACAAGGTCCGCGACACCGCCATTGATACCTTGAATGAGATATGCGGCAAGAAGATGCGTTCGGCAGACAAGATGGAGATGATCTCCTTCATTAACCTTAGGGAGATTGTTGAACAATTAGTTGCTAGCCCCCCGTTGAGCGAGTACAAGGGAACCTCTCGTTACGATACGGACCTGGCCGAAGCAGTGGCCAAGTTAGTTAACACCGTACTCTCCGATATCGTACGGGCCCTTGAGGACAACCAGATCAGTGATGACACTCGCGCTAGAGCTAATCAGCACCTCCAAGGGTTCCTCCCTTTCCTTCTGCGCTTCTTCTCTGACGAATATGATGAGGTCTGCTCGTCTGTCATTCCCGCCCTGACAGACCTTCTCACTTTCCTCCGTAAACTCACTGTTGTTCACCAAGACTACGGCGGTATGCTTGCGCCAATTCTAGATGCCATCATCCACAAAATGAGATACGATGAGACTACCACCTGGGGTGATGAAGATGAGCTCACAGATGAAGCTGAATTTCAAGAGCTACGTCGCAAGCTACAGAATCTGCAAAAGTCAATTGCAGCCATTGACCAGCCTTTGTACATGGATATGCTCAGCAACTTGGTTGCCACCACTTTTCAAACTCTTGATCAGCAGGGCTCGCAAATGGACTGGCGAGATCTTGATCTTGCGTTGTATGAGATGTACCTCTTTGGCGAGCTTGCACTTCCCAATCAAGGACTGGGCACCAAAAACCAGCCTTCTACTGAGGCTTCGGAGAGGTTGGTGGTTATGATGCAGAAGATGGTTGAATCTGGTGAGTACTTCAGTGAATCCGTTACAGTTTGGTGATGCTAACCAATGTAGGTATTGCCAACTTCTCTCATCCCGCCATCCTTCTGCAGTACATGGAGATTTGTGTGAGGTATTGCGTGGTTTTCGAGAACCATCTCTCACAGTACATCCCTCAAGTTCTAGAGAACTTTGTGCGATTGGTTCACCATGACCACGTTCGGATAAAGACGCGATCGTGGTACTTGTTCCACCGCTTCATCAAGCAGCTGCGTGCTCAGGTTGGCAATGTTGCAGAGACAGTCATCCAGTCGATCGGAGATCTCTTGCCCATCAAGGCCGAGGTCCCTGGTGATGATGCCGACGATGATATGTCATCAGACGAATCTGACCACTCCGCGGATGCTCTCTTTACAAGCCAACTGTACCTTTTCGAGGCCATTGGCTGTATTTCCTCGACCCAAAGTACACCTGCTGATAAGCAGGCCTTGTACGCTCGATCTGTTATGGACCCCCTATTCACCGACATGGAAGGACACCTCCCACGAGCCAAGTCTGGAGATGCGCAGGCTACCCTTCAAGTGCACCACATTGTTATGGCATTGGGCACATTGGCCCACGGGTTCTCTGACTGGACTCCGGGTATCACCTCCGCTAATGCTCATGGACCTCCTGACAAGGCTGTCTCGGATGAGTTTTCTCGCGCAGCCGAAGCCATTCTCATTGCCCTCAACCAGCTGAACTCGTCTTCTGAGATCCGAACTGCTTGTCGATCAGCCTTTTCTAAGCTGTTGGGTGTCCTTGGTGCTGCCGTGCTGCCCCAATTGCCCCAGTGGATTGAAGGACTGCTGTCTCAGAGCTCATCTAAGGACGAGATGGCCATGTTTCTTCGTCTGCTGGATCAAGTGGTGTTTGGCTTCAAGGCTGAAATTTACGAGGTCTTGAACATGCTCTTGACGCCTTTACTTCAACGTATCTTCGGTGGGCTTACGGAGCCCATTGCTGGTACCGATGATGAGATTCAGTTGGCTGAGCTGAGGAGGGAATACCTCTCTTTTCTCCAGATTATTCTGAACAATGGATTGGATGGTGTTCTCGTCAGTGAATCTAACCAGGGCTTCTTTGAGCCTATGATTTCCTCTATCATTGAGCTCGCCAAGACTCTCGAGGGGAACATCGGTGGTAGCCGTCTGGCTTTCACTCTGATGACAAGGATGGCAGCCATATGGGGAGGACCTGACGTTGCCACTATTTCGCAGAACCCAACGGCTCCCTCTGGAAGCCCCAACCCCGCATTCCCTGGCTTTGACCATTTCATGATTCAAAGGTTCCACTCGACTTGCTGGGAGGTTATGAAGAACCCCAGCTTCCGGCCTTACCAGGACGCTCAGACTAAGCAAATTCTCACAGAGATTGCAGGTCTAGAGCAGACCATTTACACCAAGACGGGCGAGTCTTTTATCCAGGAACTCCAAAACAACATCTTCCCTAGCCTTGGGGTTAACGGTGATGACTTTTTACGATCTCTTACGACGTCGACGGACAAGAGGCAGTTTGCTTCATACCTGCACAACCTGCTCAAGTCCCGACAGTAGATACTGAAGGAGAACATACGATTGCAATTTAAAGGGGACACCATGTCTGGAAAGCATGCATGGTGAGGTTGAACTCATGATGACGACGATTGGAGACCAGGGCGGATGTATGGATGGATGTATGTATGGATGGGAGCCTCACGGCGCATGTTCAGGGAGTTTTGCGGACAAACATATTAGAGCTAAAAAGAATCGTCTTCTTTGTCATTCGCAGTCAAAACAAATATTCCCCCTTTTTTAGTTATTTGATTTGGGCGACTGGATCTTATGGAATGTGGAGAGCTGTTGGGAGGAGGATAAGGGCGTAGAGAGGCTTGGACAAGGATGAAAATAAATGAACTTCTACATAAGCACATGAATTGTTTGTTCTGGTTGATTAGTTCCTCGTGATGATATTGTTTGACATTTCTCGGAGTCCCTCGACTCTCGGCTGAAAGTAATAAAAGTGTTCATCTGATAAAGGTACCCCTGACTCGAGGCACGTCGTCTACAGTGGACTAAGATATGGCGAGAATGAGGCCGTGAATCACTTTCCTGACCTGATGATGAGCTTTGGTGTTTCCGTTTCCTCGTTTCTTGGTCGCTACTCCTTCACAAGGTAGCGAGGCGAGTAGCACTTTCTACATGGCAACTTGAATCTATGAAAAGGGCTAGTCCCTACCTACCTACAGTAGAGCGTCACCTAATAAGGTACGATATCTCCTCCCGATCCCTGGCCTTCTTCTAGCGTCATCAGCTTCACAGATACTACCATCATCATTCGATTCCCATTCTATTCTGCTACACACTCACTCACTATTGTCTTTCTTGAACATCTTCATGATTGCAAGTTTAGAGCAACGCACCTCAATTTTCCCTGCTTCACACGAAATGAACGCCTCCACGATGGCATCGAAGTCGCTTTCTATTTACTCTCCAAGTCTTCCAGCCTTTGCTGAGCAGGCCACGTGCATCAACCCATATTGGTCCATAAGTTCAGATCTCCTACCGCAGATGTCGTCCTCGGCTCGACCACCCAACGAGGGAAACCCCCAAAGAACTTTTGAAGACGAAATTCAGGCCCTCCTTGAACGTATCGACAACAGCATCTACGAATAGCGTTCAGACGATGGTACGAACCAAAACATCGGTACTGAAGAAGTCATTAATGTCCCATATGCGCCCGTTATCCTCGCTGAAGAAAACGAAGAGGTTGATACGCTATTCAGTGGGACACAACCAACAACTGCCTGGTCAAAACAAATGGATTGTCTGGCATTTTACCTACGGAGAGGGCGTGACAGTTTGACGGCCATCTCAAATTGCTTACCCGATATCATGTGGATAATTAACATGGACAACAACGTGGAAGAAAACAATAGCAGCGGTGATCCTTCCGGCGAGTCGTTCCAATCAAATGGTACAAGTGGTGGCTCATATCAGCAAATGGGACAAAACGGAAGCAATCCGACAACTAAGAGCCGAACTATCATCTTGATAAAGGCCATGCTCATGCTCATCGATGAACGGTAGCTCCCCTTAGCTTGGTCAAGGCAATTGTCTTCCGCCACTTACTTGCCCTCTTCCTCTTTGGTCTCTGCCTAAGCATGGTCTGTTGTACAACAGCCATTATACTCCATGTATCGCCTCTCAAAAAGCGGGCACCCATCTCTACTTCTTCTGTTCATGCTTGCTTTCACGAGGTGCTTCATGTTCGGAGCTTGAATGGCACACAGAAGGAATCGAAGGGAAGCGAAGACAAATGCGAAACGTCAAAAAGTAAAAGGATTCTGCTTGGTTTGATCTGTTCTCTTCGTCAGCAAACAATTTTTAGTCCGAGCAGCGATAACATAGCGATATACTGAATCAATTCAATTAATAGGGTTGAACAAGAAGCGCATTCAGAGTACAATCAGCTCCTGAACACTATTATCCAGACTTCTCGAGTAGGAAGAGTTGGATTCCATCAGCCGGGTCGAAGCTTGTGACTAGCTTATGCTTAAATAGCCCCCTAAGTTCTAGAAGTGACAAGATCTTGTTAAAAGTCTATGAGGCAGTGTCTGCTGAGTGTTTGCACGAGGTCCACAAAGTAAATTATTCAGAGTGTTTGTATCGAAGAGAAGAGAAGAGAAGAGTTATAAGCGCAGTGCCACTCCATTTAGCACAGTATAAACGGCTGAGAAACGAGCAACATAGGCCATTGTTACTTTTCTCCATTCAAAGATCCTAATGGATATTGTCTGAGCTCCAAAGGGCTCATCAAATAATGTAACCTCCCCCAGTCAAGCAGCGCCAATCCCGAACACCAGTCCCCTCTTCAAGTTCCACACACCACCAAAGCACCTCCTTTGCTTTGTCAGGCTGGCCACTCTCTTCGTAGGCGCGGCCCAGTGTGAACCACGCCTCAGATGAGTTCCAGCCGGAACCGAGCTTGGTGAGTGTAGAAAGGAGCGCATAAGCACGATCACGAGCCGCAAGACGGTCGACAAGTGGTAGACGGGTGGCCTTGTACGCAGCAGGAAGTTCGTCGTCATCCATGGGTTCCTTGGGAGTAAATTGAGTTTCTGGTGAAGGGCCCAGACCGAGAGGTGTCGAAGGCAGGGGAGAGACTGCTTGACTGTCTGAATTTGGCTTTGAGCTGCTTCCTATGTTGAGGTTGAGCAAAGCATCCTCCAGAGGCGGAATCGGAGGTGGCGGGAGGAGATCTTCACTGTAAATATCGAGCAGAATGTTAGAAAGGCCGACAATTGCAGTGGGATGGTTTGGCGTATGTGTGAGGGCGGTTTCAAAGTCGTTGCGAGCTGCATAGGGGGCTCCTCTCGACAGAGACAGTTGACCAAGCTACGAAGAACATTAATACACATCACATAAATTGCAGTTAGGGGTCGGTATCTTACCTCTGCGTATAGATCACTCCATAGATCCTCTACGGTCTTTTTTTCGGCCCAGCTGGGAGGCCTGAGAGCACCTGAGCCAGATGGATCCCTGGCCAAGTCGGCCTCCAGGCTCTGAATAAGTCGCTGTGCTTCTGTGATAGCTCCCTTGGCGTCCTCCCTCATACCTGCTCTGCGGTAGAAACCAGCAATCATGAGCCAGACTCTTATTAGAAGGACCACTCGTTGAGCCCTCTCCTTATCCTTGGGGAAATGGACAAGTGGTAAGATGCAGGTGGACGCGTAAGCGTTGTCAACTGATAGCTCAGAGTAGTCGGTTGACTTCGTTTGCGTCGAGAGATACGAGTTAAGGTGTCCTATAGGCCGCCTTGAGAAAGGTGAGCCTCTCGTCGCGGAGTGTCGTTTACTTGAGTAGGTAAAGAAGTCCGATTGCTGCTCGTTTTCTTCAACCTCGCCGTTTGGACCAGCTGGTGTGAAAAAAACATCTCCATCGACAACTGTAGGTCCATGGGCAGATGAGATAGCCCCGATGCTGGAGGATCGCTGTCGGCTATGGCTCCGATCGCGCTTCTTTAGACTATTGCTTCTACCCGTAGCGCTTCTATTGCGACGCACCGAAGATGCTGATGTCCTTGGTCGCGACTCTGCTAGGGATCCATTATCTCCCGTAACCTGAATCGTCGGTGCACTGCTGCGCATGGTCGCTGCAGTTTGAGGTCTGGGGTTCCTGTCACCCGCAGCAGTGTAGACCTGCCTCGTAGGTGGTCTGGATCGATCATTGCCGCCAAAGATGGTTCCCCTGATACTCCTAAGCGTGCCAGAAGTTTTTGGTGGTTCCACGGCCTTGGGAGGGTTTAGAGTAGGTTGGGCTGCAACGTTGCCAAACAGTCTCGAGAAGAGAGTCAGCAATTCGAAGCTGGCATTTACAGCCACGTCTGGGCCTTCGAGTAGCTCGACCAATGCAAGTTGTGTCATCTTCACCTCCAGGATGCTCTCCTTTTCACCATCATCCATATCGTCGACGAGGCCATGTTTGTCTTCTGAAGTATCTTTTTCCGCCTCGTTGAGGTGCTCGCTTCTATAAGCTTGGTCGGCCTTACCAAACAAAACTGTAGTATCTTTAAATTGTTCCAAAGCACCCTCGCAAGCCCTCGCGGCCATGCTATAATCTTGCCTGGCACTGAGCAGGAGAGCGAGCAGATGCCAAACAGGAATAAGAGAACGCTCTTGCCAATATGGCCCATATACCAGATCGTAATTCTCTTCCTGATCCTTGCTTGCTGTCAGGGCAGTTCTGACAGTCTCAATTGCAGCAGTCAATTCTCTTCGCTCAGCCAATAGGAGGCCAAGAGCATAAAAGCTCCTAATATCTTTTGAGCGTCCAAGCTCAGCTGCAAGAGACTTTCTTAGACAGCGAATAGCCTTTTGTTGAATTTCGGTTCTAGCCGAGGCTTCATATGTGATTCTTGACCAATGAGCCTGGGACAGGCCAATAGCTTGCCATGCAAGGGCAATAGTATGCGGTGCCACGGGCGGATGTGAAGCGCTAAGCTCATTGTGTTCCGAAATTACAGGCGTGGGGTTGTCTTGCGAGGTGATCTGCGGTAACTTTGCCAACCAGTCTTCGAGCTCGGATCCAAGCTGGTGCGCTTTTTCGGCTGCAGATCGTTGGCCATATCGACAGAGGGCTAAAATACACTGCGAGATTGTTTCGAGGACGGTCGCATCGTCGTCCAGGCTAGGTTCAACAAGCCCGGTTTTGTCAACACGAGCCTTGCCCTTTTTGACAATCCCAAGGTAGGAGTCGAAGGCCTTGAAAGCGAGGTCGAATTCGGCAACAGAAAGGTGAACAAGGAAGAGAGACCGAAGAATAGATGTCGAATGGTAGGTCTTCATAGCCGCACTGTAAAGAATATCGAGAACTCCACGGCTCAGGCTGCTTCGCCCACCCTGGCCAAGGTCCTTTTCACTCCATCCTCGTCCACAGAGAATAGACCAGTTTCGTAGTACCTGATTGACAAACGCTTCGACTTCCTCACGCTCCTCGTCGGCTCTGGGGAAGGATGTCTCGCCTAGCAAAAGTGTCTGGTACGTAGCCTCGGCATGCTTGAGCTCAATGCGCAGCTGATTCCGAGGTGAGAGGTCGCCCGCTGTGTTGCTCACAAACCCGGTAGGGAAAGGTTGATCGGTATCGACAATGGATGAGAGGGCAAAGTAGTATTCTCTCCATACCGTTCTTCGAGGTACGGAACCCTTGAAGCCGTATCCTCCTGTGACAGGAGTAGACATAGTATCCCAGAATCTTGCCCACGCTCGATAACCCGCCATAGAATCGGCGTCGACCTGTGTGATATCGTTGCTTCGGTATGCTTCGCCTGAGAGCATGCAATATTCTGTGAGGAACAGCTCTGACCAGTAACGGAGCTGTCTTCCCATGCCTTGTTCTGCCCAAACTCGTCCAAGTGATGGAAGACCAGCTCGGTAGGCAGAGAGTGCCTGCTTCAACTCGCCGCTGCGCGCAAGGCAGTTAGCTTTGAGATACGCAGCTTTAAGTGAGCAAACACTCGTCCATTCAGCACTTCTGTCAGCTGGGTTGATCTCGCCTTCCTCCAAGTTGTTCTCGGGTAGTCGACTGACACAGAGATTATAGTCTCCTAATGTCCAGTGCAACCAACCCGCGCATACCTCAGCCTGGAATCGGTCGTTCTCGTGGGCGGCTTCCTCGTCAATTGCCGCTTCGAGCTTTGGTAGTTGATCCGTAACATTGACATTGCCTGTGTTCACAGCAGTTGTTGGCCGACCTTCGGTGTTAGTGTGAGCTGCAGCTCCCGTCGTTTTAGCAATGGCGCATTCGGTTTCGGCCGTCAATGCGAGACCTAATTGAACAGTATTAGCTTTGTGGCTGATACGAAGCTATTCGGAGAATGACGTACAAGCTCTGTCGGGAGCATGTTTGCGGACTTTGCGACCAAGCTCCGGGACCAGATCCCAGTTGCCGTCGCAGCGGGCATGGTCCAGCTGATTAATGTATTGCACGGCCTTGGGCTATAGAGCAGCAGCAATGCAGAGTCAGCTTCGTTAAAATCGGCGAGGGCGTTTTGTTTCGTCTTACACCCATGGTTCGTTGGAAACCTATTTCAGGGTTTCAGGAGATCGGTCTCGGACTTAGACTAGCAAATAGATGGCGCCAAGCGCATGGCGAGGAAGATTGATCGCTAAATAGAATTTAATCCTCTGACGAGAGGCTTAGGAGAGTTACAATAGAGAATATAACGGTCACAAAAGTCAGTCGTGATGTTTCAGAGGCCGCCTGAGGTGAATGGTATAATTGCGGTCTCTGCCCGGACTTTCAAGGTGGTCAAGGTTGGGTCGTATTTGCTGGAGATGAGAGCTGCTGGGACGACGTAACTCAGCTCACCAGCCAATCAGTGCCATTCAATACAGCACGGTTGGATCCACCGTCAGGGGTCTTCCCGCCAGTCAAGCTAGCCCGCCTTTGGTATGCTTGTTGCTAGGGACCTACTGGGCTGAGAGCAGAAAAAAAGTTTCAAATGGAGTCTTTCTTGATGAATCTACAGCTTCATCATAGTTCGAGGTTACAAGCCGAGATTTCCAGTTGAGCAACAGAATTAGATACGGAATCTTCGTCCAAACATACCTGAACCTCTTCTGCGACTGCTGTACTCGCATTTCACACGTGACGGCTCAGTATCAACCTTGAGTTGATCTACTTTTATCTCGGCCAATATCTTCAAGCTTCAACTTGCCGCAAAGCATCTGAGACCTCGCAAACTATCCCAGAAACCCTCATATAGAATCCATTACTCATGGCTGCCTCACTACCACCAGATCTGCGGGTTCTATGCCGCAAACTCACCTCAATTCCCCCAACTCAGCTCCCTCATGCGCTGCCATCTCTCATCAACCACATCCTACATTGCAAAGAACCATTGTCAGCGCCTTCGGACCGTAAGGTCAAGGATAGCTCCTCGGAAGGCGCTCAGCTTGTCCATAAGCTCAAGGCCAGCATTACTACTCATCTCAATGGTCGAAGTCGTGAGGCGAGGTTTGCTGCAGTTGCTCTAATCAAGACTGTGGTTGACGTTGGTGGATGGGAAATCCTACGAGGTTGTCAACCATGGGTCACTGGACTCCTATCTGTAGTTGAGGTAAGTCAACGCATCCATATCTATAGGCTCACTACTCACAAATCTCAGAAAAGTGACCCCGTTGCTTCAAAGGAGTTGGCCATTGTCACTCTCACACGCATTTACATCTCAGTCCAGCCATATCAGACCCTTGTCCGAGAGATTGCCACACCAACAATCCCAACATTTGTTACAGCTTGCATAAAGCTCATCAGCTTGCCCAAGAACGGCGAGAAGCTCCAAACACCACTGTCTGTCATTGAGACTATTTGCGACGCCTTATCGGCCTTGATTCCTCTTTACCCAACAACCATTCGGCCTTCAAACTCCAAGCTCAGAACAGCAGTCAAGCCTTATCTTGTTCCTACACAATCAGATGAGAATGTCATTCCACAAAGTCTTCAGCGAGCTTCGCGAAAACTCGTTATCTCGCTTCACCAAGTTGCTGCCAAGTCAGGAGGTAGTGATGAGTGGGCCAGGCTGATTGACACTCTCCTGAAGGAGCTACACTCTACAGCGGACCAAGTTCTCAGAGCCGTCGAGGAATCATGGGAGGGAACAAGCGGCTTCACTCGATCGCAAGTTGAACTCGATAATGAGCCGAATGGCGGTGGCTCATCTGCGGAAGAGCTCCCAGCATGGGCAGGAATCAACGCTGGAGCTGATCGTTTAATTGGCCTATTCCAGTATCTGTCTGATTGTCTGCGATATCCTACCAAGGCTCCCGTCACGATACCTACAAGCGCCCTTGTCGACGCCGCATCTAGGTTACTTCTCATAGCCAGACTCTCGCCCAAGTCCCAAACTTGGGATCAAGCGCTTCAGACCAACGCTGCGATTGCCAGGGAAGAGAAGGATGAGCTTTGGGCTGCGCTACCAGATATTCACATCGCTGCTCTGCACCTCATTGAAGCCTTGTTCCAGCGTCTGGGTCAGAACGCTGTGTCTATTGCCCCAGAGGTCCTTGACCACCTTGTCCGAGTATTCAAATCAGGAATCAACCTTCCCATAGTCCGAACGACTGGATACACTGTCCTCAAAGAGATCTTGCTTATCTCTGGTCCAACACTATCCAAGCCTTCAGTTGGTAGCTTGGATCCTGTGTTTGGCGCTTGTTGTCGTGACTTGCAACAAGATGCGGGCCACCTTAAAGAGGCTGAGAAGCCAGCGGCAACTGGCACCGATAGTAAGAAGAACAGCATCGCTGCCAACGCTGATCTTTTCCTTCAGCCTCAAGCCGCTGCCGTTGTCTCAAACCCGTCCCTAGAGCCCAAGCACAGGGCCGCTGCTGCCAACCTCTTGCCCGTTATTTTGTCAAAAGTACCACAGCGACATCTCAAGGCTTCTTTGCGTGGTCTCGTTGACCAGACAGCTATCTTGACAAATAGCCGTGACGCTATGCTGGCAAGTGTTCTCAACCCATACAAGGACCAACGTGGGCGAGTGTATCCTAGCATTCTTCCCCATCTTACTCAACAATTCCCCGATGATAAAAATCTTGAGATTCTGCGTACCAACATTCGTGCGGTTGCTCAGAGTCTCGCTGAGGGTGAAGAGTCATTAGAGTCTCTCCCTATCGAAGAGGAGGAAGAGGAAGAGGAGCAAGATGAGGAGATGAAGGATGGTGGTGTCGAGGAGCAAGATGCAGTGCCTGAAAAGAAGGGTGACTTGTTCAAGCCAGGAGCACTGCCCACAATTTCACATGCGGAGAAGAATCTCCCCATTCAGAGCAATCCATTTGCTCCTATTGAGAAAGCTGCTCCCTCAACTGAGAATGCCTTCGCACGGGCATCCTCACCACCAAAGCGAAAGCACGAAGGTTCAGATTCTGCACCTCCGAAGAGACAGGTTCTGGAAAAGTCGTCTTCTCCTGATCGTGTTCTCCCGGCGCCCATACCAAAGGCCCCAGTTGTGGCCAAGGAACCCGAAGAGGATGACGATGACGATGACGATGACGACGATGATGAGAGCGTTCATCTCAATATGGAACTGGACGATGATGAAGACGAAGATGAGGACTAGCCATTTCACTAGACATACAAAAGTAATTTTAAGAGATTTATTGGGGTATAAATACATATGAACCGGTCCCTAGCCTTCTAGCCTTCATCGGCCTTCTTAATGCACGATAGCACGTCTACATCCAAAGTGGCCGTTGTCTCTTCAAGTAAATCCAGAAACGGCCCACCAACTCCTTCCTACCATAAGAACGCCTGGAGCAATGATGTCACCTAGTATACGAAATAGAAAAGGTTCCGCCAGGCTCAGTCCCTGAGCCAAGCGCGACGCTTTTCCTCCTTGCGAGCCCTTCGCTTCTCTTTGAACTGCTTCAGTTCGGCCTTGGAAGGCTTCTTCCCAGAACGCTCTGCCTTCAAGCTTCGGCCGTCATGGGCATTAGCTGCGGCCTCAACGTCAAAGAAGGCGTTCATCTGGCGCTTTGACTTGGCTTCATCACTATGACGCTCAGGCCCTTGGCCAGCTGCTTGGAACTGGCCTGTGAAGCGGTTGAACGTTGCTGTTGCGGCGTATATCTCTGAAGGGTCAGCGATCCCAGTGCTTGTAGTCGCAAATTGGTCTTCTTCCTGTGTGCCTTTTGCGTACCAGGCGTTGGGATCGTAATCGCCATGGATTGCCGGGTTGTAGCCTCCAGCGATAGGTTTCTCTGAGACTGGAGGTTGAGGAACGCCTGGGGCGGTGCCTGGGGCAGCGGGTACAGGAGCGCTCGTGGCAATACGAGGGTTATCCCACTGAGACTTTCCGGTGAAACGGTTCACAAAGAACCAAGCCTGCGTGTTTGGGTCCCATTGGCAGTCCCAGCCATCATCCTCTTGTTGCGGCGCAGGCTCGTTGGGCAACGGAGGGCCACCAGGTATAGGTTCGCTTGGCAAAGGTGGTCCATCTGGTGTTGGCTCTTTCGGAAGAGGAGGCGCATCCTCATCATCGGGGCCGCTGTTTGGGTCCTTAGGAGACTCAGAAGCCTCTCCGTCTTCGCGATCATAACTCTCCTTCACCGGTTCGATTGCGCCGTCACGCTTTGGCGATTCTGGCTTTGGCGACTGGGCTGCGGGCTCCTCTACGCCTGCGGATGGCTTAGGCGACGACATGGCGATTATGGCGGTTGTTGTTGCGATGTTGAAGCGTCTATCATCCCAAAAATGAGTTTACGAAAATCGACAGTGTCATCATGATACTTATGCACCTGGAGTTTGTCTTAGCAAAGATGAGCGAATGTGGTTGTTGTCATCCAGTGAATGGAGTCGCAGGCTACGCTTCACATAGCAATAGTGCCTTATACACGCCGTCGAGAAACGAATCGTTGTTGGTGACGACGTAGGATCTAAAGAGATGGTAAATGCAGATGCGAATAATAATGAAGAATGAATCAGAGGCGCCTGTAATGATGCATAAATTAGGCGGGGCCTTCCCGGTAAAGCGGATAGCTCTAATCACGTGACCGGTTCAACCTCCAAGCTTGTCAGTCTGGAATGTCCTGGAAATACAACTTATAACCTTGCATCTCAGTGCTGTACAACCATGTAGTATCTGACCCCGATGAGTCTACCCATTCCGCGAAATTCATCATATCAGCCAATGCGGATTTAACTGCCGTTGTCGTAGGATGTCGTCTTTCTTGTCCAAGGCCTCCCACGAGGGAATGAGGCTAAGCAAAGCCTCGACCGTTCTGAATGGGCAAAGACCTCCAGGAGGCCCATAAGCCAATTCAATAGGTAGCTTTCAGCTCTTAATGGCAATGTATTCGTTAATGTTTTGTCTCTGCTTCTGTAGTTTTGTGGTTGATTAGTTCACAGCTATGCTTTGGCCAAGTCGCTTGTTTTATATAATCTCACTGTGTTAGTAGCCACAGCTCATGGCTCACCAAATGATGAGTGTGACTGCTATCTCACTAATGGCACCAACTCTGCATATTACTCACGACACAGTTTCTATGGCTACCGAAACCTTGGGGACTATACGGGAGTTCCCAGTCCTATCCAAAATGCATCCAGAAAAGCAGGTGTAACAAGCGACTATTTCAACAGCGATACTTGGGATGACAGCTGGAGCATTCAAGACTGGAGCAACCGTGGGAAAGGCGTCAGTCTCTCAGGCGATGCAACTGTCCTAACGATCAACTCTCCCATCAACATCTGCATTGAAAAGAATGACGACAAAGACGTGGCCTCGGATACGTTCCTCACTATGCGAACCATGCGGCTGCCCGGTTTCCAGAGCGCTGCAGAGTTCGACTCTGTGTCGACATATTACTACGTCTCAGTACGGATGCTCGCTCGTGTCACCGGCAGCGCGGGTGCATGCATGGCTGTCTTCACGTACCTTGGGGGTGAAGAGCTAGCAGATGTACAAGAAGCTGATATCGAGATCATGACCCGCGATCCCAAGAACCGGGTCCAGTACACAAATCAGCCTTCGTTCACGGAGGATGGCGATGGGTAACGGCACCCTGCCCGAGGGTGTTGAGTGGGATGATTGGGTTGTGCACCGATTGGATTGGACACCTAAGCGCTCAACCTAGTATGCTAATGGTCAACAAGTAGCCAGTATAGAATTACAGACACCGAAGGACCCGGCACAGATCATTCTCAACGCGTGGAGCGACGGTGGCTCGTGGAGCGGGAATATGAGCCTCAATGGTGCAGCATATATGGAGATCCAGTGGATCGATATGGTGTATAATGTTACAAAAGACAACGAGAAGAAGAGAAGTTTAGATGGCAGGGTGTTGGAGAGAGATGCTGAGCAAGACGGTGAGCTGATACGACGAGATGATAGTAAGGGTGCATGTAAGGTCGTATGCAGCATCGATGAGGCGGATGAGGCTGGAGAGACCAAGATCCTTTCGAAAAGTGCGGCGTCTCACATGCTGAATATGCGATACTGGACAAGGACAATTGCGTTTGGAATCATGCTTTTGGCGTATATATAAAGCGTTACAACGTTGGAGCATATTTCTGGGTTTATACAAGTGTGCGTGGAATCGTCTCACGTGATTGAGTTCATGAAAGACAGGTATTTAGTTTTCAAGGTAGAATATCCCCATGCTATGTTCTTCAGTTCATCATGTCTGACCTTGCCTCTGTCCTCAAAGACAATGGCTTCAACGCTAACAATAGGGGTTCCAGAACATCGCCGTCTTCTCCCGCAACTCCCCAGCCTTTCCCCTTTCCTCACACTCTCATCAGCCAAACTCACACTATCGTCGATCATCTAAAGTAACAAGTCCCACTGATTATCCCGCATCCGTTCCGACCCGCCTCCGACTTCAGATCACAGGCCTCGCCCCAGTGTCAACTAACAACTGGGGACTGAAGCAGTGAAGCCATTAATAACACTTACATATCGCATAACAAGCCTCGTGGGTATTCGGCACTACGCCAAGATTCACCTTAACTTGCTTGGCCTTGTCCCACATCGTGTAGCATCTTCCCCAGTTCAAGTCTTGCTTAGTTCCTTGTTGGCTCCAATCTGCTGTGTCCATGATCGTGCAATTCTGGGGTAATGTTATTGATTAGAGATTCAGAAGTTGTTCCACTCGGTGAGATCGACGATAGACAATGATCAAGAGTTGATGGAGAGCGACACATATTTCAAAAGATGGTATTCAATGCGTGCTTCGTTACGCAATTGCTATGTGTAAGTCCCATGTCCCGTTATAACCAATTACTGTATGATTTGATATCTCAAGAATAAACACCGCTTTCAACAGATCCTTTGTCTGATCATAAAACTTTTAGAAATCATGAAACATTGCGTCTTCTGTCAAACCAAATCCCGCCATCGTAATATAATGCTTGTTTTCTTTTTTCCAGTGTCCTTTCTGCGCCACTGTCCTATCAACTGTTTTAAGCCGACAGGTAAATCTCGCTCTTGAAATGATTTGTCGTTCAAAGTTGTAATAAGCGATAACTAAGTGCTTTTGTATATAGTAGTAGTGCTAGAGCTGTTCAACACGATATAATCTCTATGCCGAATTGTTCTGTCTTTGCCTGTAGTCGTCAAGTCCTTCGACGTGTCTTGCCATCAGGATACTACCATAGCCCTGCTCATCCCCAGCGGGATACGACATGGAGAATGGGTATGACTATAGGCCTCGCTGTGGTGAGCCTGTTGCTCAAGTCTGTTGCGGTGGGATATATCTATCGCACATCCCGCAGAAGAATCAACAAGTCAATCGCGTCGAAATTGCCTTTCAATCAAGTGCGACCGTTAAGTGTTATCTTCATGAAGCATGCCAATGGTGCGCGAGGTTGATGTTAAGGAGTGGTTGGTTTCTCAACCCCCCAAATTCTCGACCATGGATTTCAAGACTTGAGCGAGCTGACGGGAGTATAGAGTCTCCCATGATAGCAGCTCTTCAGGCGTCCGTCGGTGAATGGACCCTCTAGGTGACCAGTTCCAGAGGTTTGTTCGAGCAACATGTTCACCTCATATTGGCTTGTTCGAACTGAAACTGTTGCCCATTGGGGAATGCCATGCTGGCACTCAATCCAAAAGGGTCCCAGTCCAAGCCATTCTGGTCTAAAAGCTGCGTCATTGATGGATATTGCGAGTGCGAGGTTTGTGGCTGCTGGACGGGTTCATGGGATGGTGTCATCTGGTGTCCAGGTCCACTAGAGGCAGGCGACATCATCATAGGCTGCTGGTTCTCTCCATTGTAGCCTGAGGGGTATCCTCCGTGACCAGCTGGTGTATCGATTTCAGGCTCGTCAATCATGCCGTCTTGTTCATATTCTTGCTCTAGAAGGTTTATTAGGACGTGTTATCAATGAGCTGACATGAGAAAACTTACCAAGCTGTTCGATATGGTTTTGGAAGGCAGGAGTAGGGTAGTAAGAAGCTCCGGATCCTGTTTGGCCTCCACGTCCGCCATTCTGCATCATCGATGATCGAGGGACTTGTGTGTTCTGAGGCATCTGTTGCTGTTGCTGCTGGGGCATCTGCTGGCGCGACATGCTAGTCATCGAACCTCTCATCGACATGTTATCCGAGGCCGCAGGAGAGAACGCGGAGCCGGTATTACTCGGCGAGTTGGAATGAGACGATGGTGTGGGTCGATTCTTGGGTGAAGTAGCGTTCGAATGAGGTTGCAGCGGAGGTGGCAGTACTGGCACAGGCTCAGCCTTGGGGGCGATGTTCGAGTTTGATCGTCGAGACTGGTGGTGCCGGTTCATAATCGCACGCTGGATAGGAGGAGGCTGAACGAGGTTCTGAGGCATGTGGGTTGGTCCCAAGTTGGGACTACCCGTCTTCGCGCGAAGCTCAGCCTGGACATCGATTCCCTTTTCGAGGAGAATACGCTCGAGAAGCGAGTTCTTGTATCGAAGCATCAGACACTCATCGGCAGCAGTGCGGTGAGCCGCCTGGAGGTTGTGTAGGTTGGACTCATGGACGCGGATGGTCTCTTCGAGTTGCTTTATGTATTCAGTTCGGCGTTCACGAAAAGCAGCTTGAGCCTGTCGGTTCCTCTGCTTTCGCTCTTCGGAAGTCGCATAAATCTTTTCATCTTCTGTTAGTCGCTGTTCGAGGGCGGATGTATATGTGCGTCATGTTGTCTTGGGGAGAGACACCTGGGTAAGACCCGAGGTGAGAGCGGGGAAGCTGAGTTGTCGAGGTAATGTCTTGATCTATCCCAAGTTCCCGCATCGTGTTGGTTTACAAAAAGCTATCCATCTTTGTAGAAAGACGAGAAGCAGTGTGTAATGTAGAGTGCATATGGTGTAAGTAAAAGGAAAGAAAGACAAGACTTACAGGCTTGCGGCCGCCCTTCCTCTTGGGCTGCTGAGGCTCTTGGGTGGCATTGGCAGCAGAGGTTATCGCAGGGTGATGATCGCCCTCAGGGCTGGAGCCAACGAGAGAGTCGGTCTCTTCCCGAGAATGACCGTTTAGGCCGTTGAGATGATTGTTGTTGTTTTGGTGTTGCGCAGGATCCGCCTTATCGATTGACATCTTGTCTGCCATTACCCAGACCGGGCTACTAGACGATTTGCCGCGCAGCGGCAAACGCCCCAGAGACGCAAAACGGGAATTCTGTTACGTGACGAGATGGAACGTCAAGACGACGACGGGCGCAAAGAATCGAGACAGGCAAGTGTGCGCCCGTTGGGTTTTTGCTTTGCGGTTGCGGGCGTAAGGAGAGCGGGCGCAAGAGATAGGAAATGCAGCCCGGATTGGGGGTTGTACGGGGGTCAAGAGCGTACTGGAGTGTCAAAAGGGCCCTTATCAGACGCAGAAACGCAGACAAAACCAAAAACGCTTGGCTATCAGAGACAGTACTGGCTGAGCGACAATGATACGCGCTGCGTCTAACAAGCGCCTATCAGTTGTAGGTCGCAGGTAAGGGTCTTTGCAAAACGTAAGAAATTCTACCAAGAGATAAAAGACGGGCTGTAATTCGCGTCGAGTTCTTGGGGGGGGACAGTTGCGATAACAGAGAAGGGGATCACTCAGGCCGCAAGGGAATACGGTTTTATGTAATGTAAATTAAGAGGAGGGAGCAGCCTAGGAAACTCCGTCTTTTCTCTGTCGACTCGAGGGCCTTAGCCCTTGAGCCAATCAAGGCCTCGTATTCGAGGGATGAGAGTGGGCTTCCGAGGCCCATAGGTGGAGCAAGGAGACATCCACTAAAAAAACCAGTCCATCTCAATCTTCACCTTAAATTCTTCAGTATGGCCCCTTCACTTCAACCCATCCATTAATCCATTGGTTTCGACATGGACATCCATCGTCAAACCATGCCGAGTGCACGGTCCCATCGTGATCTCTTTTTAAGCATTTCACATGAGGCATAAAATCGTGAAGCGTGCAATCAGTCGCCAACAAACAGTATGTGCACGCAGCGTCACTTGCAAGGGGCGAGTGAGAATCGAGTCTACCGTAGCAGAACAGAACAGACCAGCCCACCCGCACTCCCACAAGACGCTGCAGCCATGCATGCCCTGGCACACTCACATCCCACTCAACCTTGGAACTAACTCTTCTCGCCCATGCTCTTTACGGTCGAGCTGAACCCAGGGTGGAAAAGACCAACCTGGCCCTGATGTGAGACAGTGGGATGCCAGAGATACGCTCCCTGATAAGCATACAAATGATCTTTTCGAGGCTCGAGGTTTGAAGATATACAAATCCTTCAGCCCCTCAACCGTCATCATCAAGGCTTTGTTTGTTTTTCGCTCATGTGTCGTGTGGCCGCCGGGCCACTCTCTCTGTTGGCTGAAATGATCGGCAGCTGTAACATCGGAGCCCCCGCTCTCGCTCCAGCCCTCTCTCACCGGAAACGCTTCAGTCACTGGGCGGCTTTCAAGACACCAGCAAGGCCGGCTTTCGGTTTTCCTAGTGGTGTTCAACGGTACGCGGTGCACCTTGGTGGCGGAGGGCATGTGCCAGAATGCGTTTCTCGTCTTTTATGACAGACAGCCCCAAATCTAGCACCCACTCCCTTGACCCAATCATTGATCTGTTATCCCGTGATGGTTGTCGAAATTTTCAGCACTTGTCGCAATCTCTAACAGATGTCCTCCCTTGTCGACGGAATTTGAAGAATCTGAGCTAGAGCTCACAGTGAGATCCCGTCGTGCCAGCATTCTGGTCCGTCATTTCGCTCTGTGCGGTCGATCATCCTGTCATGCTTAATTACACCGTTTGTTTTGGCTGTGACCCTGGCAGTTCTAGAAAACTCGGGGAACCACTATGACCCATCATTCTGGCGCTATCTCTCAGCAGGGATCTGTTTATCTTCAACCCCCGCTGTGCACCCCAACCTTTCTGGCTATCATTCATATCTGGTTGATGGAGGCTGCATCGAAGCCTTCAGCTCTTGTGGTCATCTGGTTCAATATTGAATAGTTGCGGCGCCGCTGGCTTGATATGTACATACACAGTAGGTGAATTCGGCCGCCGTCACGACCGATAACCGGACCCTACACAATCACATCTGGCTTACGCTGCCAGGTCATTCAGACTGGCAAAGCACCAGGTGGAGCTGTCAGCGGCATGAATGTCCAATAGTCGACTTATTTTGCTTAGCGCCTTTCCTTGAGACATCTTGATCCTGGTTTCTCGAGGTCCTCCGAATCCTCCGAACCGAGTAAATTATCCACAGCTTATCCCTGCTGCATCATGTGTTCCAACTACACGAAGCTCCCAAAATGATTTGCGCATCTGGCTGTTGTACTATTTGAATAGCAGTGCACTAGGTGCAGCAAGTGGTTGACGTAGTACTCTATTCTGAGAGACAAATTCCAGAGACCTTGAGGTCAACTCAGGGCACACTTTTTGGTCTATTTTAGCCTGAGCAATGGTCAAAAGGCATACCACGACATGTTCAAGTTATCTCTGCGCCTGATGCTGTGTAGTAACCTGGGAAATTCTTACAGCATGTAACAAAGTCCGTCAAACCTTGAGAGATAAGCGAAACAAGCTGCCTGAGCTTGTTGCATATCAATCTGATATGCGGTTGCTCATCCTTTTGAAAGACAACAGACAAGCTACGTTAGCGCATGGTATGACGGCATATCCCAACATCCCGGCATAAAACCTTAGCACAAAGTTTGCCAGGCAGGAACGGAAACGCTTCTTCAGAACTGATGAGCTTTACTACGGCGTACATGCCATTGTGTTAAAACAGACTTCAGAAATACCGTTTCATCAAACCCAAAACCCAACGCCTCGATGGAACCTTGTGTCGAAGGCTCTCGCCTCTCCCCCAACAATCATAAGCTGAGGACATATCATGAGCAAAGATCTGACCATGTACCCCCGGCCATCGGCGACCAACAATCCTAGGTAATAGTTCATGCTCAAATGCTTGCGACGATGCATCCCATCAGCGTTTACACATGTGCCATGAGTCGCAACCATGGATAACCATCCCAGTCCGTTGTCTTTTAGGGACGGACGTGCATACGTAGGCCCCAGGCCATGTTGTATGCGGTGGTTTAGTGGTGGAGCCTCACATGATGGAAGAAACCTTGGGGTTCCATGTCTTTTTCCAGAAGCGAGTCCATGTCTGATGAAAACTCTGCTCAGTTGATTGTTCATCTCCTGTTGGTCCATGGCTTGCGGCTTGTTTGACTTTGATCTGAGCCACAGATCTCAAGTCCCTTTTTGGTAGGCGATAATTGCTAGTTCTGACGGTGGATTCACAAGTCAAAATTACGACTCCTGCTACCCCGGATCACCCATCCACATTTCGTGGAATTCATGAGGAGTTGTGATGCCCATCTTGTCTTTTGACGGTGAGAGAGAGCTTATCAAATTTTAGCTTTGATATAAGTTGGAGCTCAAGCTGTCGTCTTGACTCTATAGTCCTCACAGTGTTGATGCTCTGATATGGCATCAGTGAACGCAATATCAACCGATAATTGTGAATGAAGACTCTCAAGGTTGATGATGAGAGCACGTACCATGCAATCACTTAAATGGTTGTCAAGCACGCCCTATCGAGTTCTATGGGTTGGTTTCAATGGCTGAGGCCAGGCATACACAATGCAACCCTGTCTGCCTGCCTTGATGAATGAGAATCAGAGAGGCTCTGCCAAGTAGGGTCGAAAATGACGGTTCGTCTCGCTTGACCTAGCGAACCCGCTTGACCAGCATCTCCCGAAGTGCGCCAGTCTCCTGTCCTAACTCAGTTGGGCCTTAGCTTCCGCCCTTGGGTAACAACTTGAGGGTCTTCTCGGTGACGTTGTTCTCATGTTAATGAGCTTCAAGATCGGCATCTTGTCAGAGAAGATCATAATGCTACTCGATCAAGAAGGTAAATATGTTTCATCATTGCCGTTGGTGACAAATCGCCTGGGCTGTGTAAGAGAGAGTTCTCAGGTTATGTTCCTCAGACATTCCTCGCATTAGCATGGTCTTCACGGTCCTTGGCAATCCCTAGCCAAAACCACGCAACGTCGGTTGAATTTACCGGAACTCTCATTCACCTTCCTCACCGAGCAAGAAAAACGCTTTCGCCTCAGCTGACTCCCACTGAGTTGACTAGGCTTCGCCGGGATTGTTGGGTCGCGCCATGGTGCCCAGGCGGGCTGTTCTCTTCGGGGCATGGGGTGTTGCTTCTGGAAATTTTCTAGCGCGGCTCGGGTTACAGCCACTGTGAGATCCGAACAGGAACATCACCCCATGAACCGTGAACGTGATGTGAGTCGATTTGGTCTCGATTTCACGTCGATCACACATGTGAGAACAGCAGCTGAGACAGGGCGGAGCAAGTGATAGAATCTCCAGGAAGGGGAGTATGGATAAGTCCTGTTTGGGAAGTTTACGGGCACGAGATCGAGCAGGACGTATTCGGCGATGGACTTTTGTTGAGTGAAACCTTTCGACTATCATCTTACGCTTCTCCACGCCTTCTCTTGGCATCTCGCTCGACGACACTGGCAAAATCTCGTGACAAAATATGATATTTCGCAAGAGGAGGACTCAACATGAGACTGTTGGGAAGCTCTCGTGACAGGCACCAGATCGCGGTGGCATGATATCCGATTTGGGTATTACTTGCATGCGATAGGTAACGGATGAGAGCCGGTAGATCATATCATAGGCATATTGGAGCCGGCATAGGGATCGGTCTATCATAGGATGTGCTTTCGACAAATTCAGTTGTGTATTGATGGCATTGTGAAGTATACCGTCTGGACTTGAGCTCATTAAGACTCGTGCCCGAGCAGTAACACTGGCATCGACCTTGGGCTAAGTACAGACTTGAGTATTCTAGTGATTTCATTTGGCTTTTGGGTATGTCTTTTATTAGAAGACTTGCTTACGACTTAGAATGGCATGTTGTTTTCGTTGATCCATCAAAGATCAACTGCTGATGTTCTGTGCTTTGGTCTCGTGATACATGAAACAACGTTATTCTCAATTATCGTAGTCGTGATCTACGACTGGTTGGGCCATAGTGAGCGTCGAAAGTCTGAGTGCTGAGAGCATAAACCTGTGCGTTGGCAACTCGTGATGAATTCAACGGGTCTATTGATTTTGCGAAGGTTCAAAGTTACAGGAGGTTTACTATATTATGAGTTAAGGTTAGTATCAGTAACACAAGCTACACATTGATATTGTAGCAAGAGTCAGACACGGCAAAGGGACCTTCAAGACATGTATCGCTATTGAGACATGTCTCTTCAGTTCGATGGACTTCAACTTGTAAACCTGATGTGATGTGCCACAGGGTAAGGTGAACGATGACGATGCACAGTGCCAGGTTGATACCTCGTGCAAAATACTGTGATTGACACTGTGCATGGATACCCGTTGTTATGGAGCTTGGACCATGTAAACAAACCGCAAGCCCCCGCCACTCACAACGTTGGACTTCACGCGCCATCTGGATCGAGAGAGATTTGACATCATACCAGAGACCCCCAAAGACATCACCCACGGGGATCACGACCCTTAATTATTGAAATTACCTGTCCAGTACTTGCATAGCCTGGAGTCTTGACCACATTATTATTATACGCAATGTCTCCTCCGCGCCGTCGCTCGGCCCGGTTGGCCTCTGGTACTACCCCTAAGGTGAGCTCCGTGATGGCATCATGCAATTTTCAAAGACAAGCATCCTGACAGTTGTGACAGAAACCTGCGACATCCAACTTGACCTCTGTTGTTGAAGATGCCGAGTCGCCTGAGCGGCTTCCACAGCCGAAAAGTCGCAGCAAAGCCAAAGGCAAAAACAATGCCGTTCCAGCCTCACCAGCTCCTGCGCCTTCGACGCCAGCGTCATCGGCCATGAAGCCTCCTCATGAAGAAATGCACCCGAGCAAAGCCCATCACAATATGGGCGAACCCTCCTCCGCGATGAGACTGGGCTTCACCGATATCAAGGACACCACCCTCCCTGGCGTCCCACCTGACACACCGTCCAAGATTGGCGTTCCTGCTTCCGATTTCACGTTTCGATTCACGCGCGACACTACCGATTCCACCCTCAGTGGTGATGCGCAACGTCTGATGGAGGAGCTTCGCGGACAGGCTGCCAAGATCAAGGCTGATATGATCGCAAAGCGTGATGCAGAGGATGCTGAGGAAGACGCTCTTGGCCGCAAGATTGCTAAGCCTAAGGGCAAGACAAGTCGTTATAGCGCGGCGCATATGGCGGAGTTTAAGAAGATGGACTCTATCGAGAACCATGCGTCTGCTTGGAGAGCCCAAAACGGACGATTCCAGCCTGTTGTCCAGTCGCTGAAGCGCACACCTTCGAAGGCTAACCTGGAAACGACACCAACTTCTTCTCCTGACAAGTCTGGTCTCAAGCGATCACCCTCAAAGGCCGAACTCGATGTTCCTACACCGTCGACACCTCGTATTACACAGAGCCTGAAGCGCAAGTCGTCGCGTGCTAACCTTGATGAATACCAACAGTCGCCTTCGCCTAAGAAGTCCACTATGCCTCCGTCCAACCTCCCTACCGCCATTGGCGCATCCTCCAAGAAGACACAGTTGTTCCCTAATGTACACCAACGCGTTCCTTCGAAGAGACTCAAGCAGCGAATGGAGGATGACGCGACAACAAACCGACCTCCATCACGCGATGACTCCTCGATTCCTCGACCCAAGTCTAGCGGAAGTGGTTCAACCAAGTTGCCTGCCTCGAGCTCAAGCCTGGCACGACTCATGAGCCCTACCAAGGCATCTCTGGCTCACACAAGCAAACCCACCATTTCTCTGATCAAGTCTCCTTCCAAAGTCGACCTGAAGAGTGGTCTGCCGAAATCCACCAGTACTTCTCATCTCATGCCTGGCAAACCGACTACGCCTAGATCTCGAGTCATTAGCCCAGGCCGCTTCGATAGAGTCAAGTCGATTTTGCGCGGGAACCGGACACCTTCGGGCAATGTTCAGACTGCGATCCCTCAACCCATGATCTCACAGACACCTGCTCCCCCCAAGGCCGATAAGGACAAAGCTTTGCCTCCTCTTCCGTTGACTACTCCTCGACGAAAGGTAACAAAGCACGTCGCTTTCACCCCAGAGGCCACGCGCATTGCATTTGAGCAGAACTCGCCTTCCCCGCAGAAGTCTTGTCTCAAGGCTCAGTCAACACGAGCTTTGGTGGACGAGCAGTTCCAAGGCATTGACGGGACACTTGCGAAGGCGGACTCTGGTGATGTAGCGTACCCCGACCTCAGTGGATTTAGACCACTGCCCGAACCTCCCAGCAAACAGAAGGATAATGCACCTCAGTCTGTCCCCGGCAAGTTCACATTCCGCAGTGATCATACGATCGAGTTTGCCGACGTTCCTGTGCTAGGCTTTGGAGCATCCCCCGGCCAGTCGAGTGTCCGCCAAGTCCGACAGTCACTCAAGCCTAATGCGAAGATGCCCGGTAGCTTCCCTGGTCCTACTTCCCCAATTGGCCTCAACAAGGAGAACAAGGAGCCTGGCTCGGCCAAGATCCTGGTTGGAGCGCCTCATGGCATGTCCAACAAGAAGCGACACCGAACCAGTTGGGACGAGGAAGAAGAGGAGCAGAAGAGTGCCGAGCGTGCAGCCAAGAAGCGTAAGGCTGAGCATGTCCCCGAAGGTGAGGCCCTTCTTGCTCCCCGTCTTGTTGGCGGCACTCCCAGCGCAAAGAAGGTCCGCTTCGGTAGCACGACACCGCGTACCCCTGCTTCTGCCAGCCCTACAAAGAAGCGCGCAGTTCTCAGCTTGAGTCGGCTTAACATGCTTGCTCGTCCTAAGAATCGAGCTTAAGTTTCCACATGGTTGGAATTCACCAAAGAGCAGCTATAGCTGCGAACTTTCTGAAAATTGAATGTCTAATACGACTTTATGTGTCTGTCGTATTCTGGAGATTGTCACGGCAGATGTTATAGAGTCACTATTATTTGCTTCGTCTTGTAGCATGTTGGTCACTCGACTCTGCTGACACCCAGAGCTTGACACATGAAGCTAATGATGAAGCGTGCTTTGATTAAGCTGGAGTTTCGAGATTGTTTTTACCTGGCTTTTTATGTTGACAAAGTCAATGACATGCTGGTTTTTTGTCTCTTTTTTTGCTACACAGGACAAAGGATTTGGGTCACTCAAGGATTAGGTAGGGGGTTTACGGGGCGTTATGGCAAAATGCATCAGGTTCTGAGATAAAAATTCAGATGAGAATAGTTCATCATTGTATTTGATTGTATAGGGTTGTGTATAAACTTAGCACATATCTCTCCCTCTCCCTAGGACTCCTTTGTTGGTTCCGTCTGATATGATGCGTTTTTCCCTGATATGACCTGCACTTTCCTGAATCTAATGTGTTATGTCTTTGCTGTGGGTAGTCTTCCGCTCTCATATCCTTACCTGATGTCTAACATCCGATCCTAACTATGACGCTCCTTCAGGGCACGATCTGGAGATCACCAAGCCACGGTCTCGGTCTTCGGTTGCTCGACCATACGTTCTTTCATCACAATACCTAACATATCATCAAACACATGTCTTTCCTTTTATGCTTCTACAATGCCAAACCATATTCAGACCAACATATTCACCTGCACGTTCTGCTTCCACGTCTTTCAAGGTATCCCTCAAATCATCGGCCGTACCGGACGTCTAGCATGTGCAACGTGCCACGCAGCGCTCCTCAACCTAGCCATCTGCTGGGTTTGTGGAGAGCTCATATACCGAGGGGATGAATGTGTCAGTTTCGGTTGGTGTTTCTGGCATCGAGCGTATTACGGATGTCTACTCTACGGGAGCAGATCAATTCATCAGGGGGTTTCAGTACATGATCTCTTTCAAGAGAGTGGAGCAGAAGATCGTGTAAAGGAAGGATGTGGAGGGAGAGAGGTGACTGAGGTACCGCTTTGTGCAGCTTGTGTTGTGGAGGTCGAGGTTGACGGTGTCAAGGAGGATAATGTTGTGAAAAGGGGGCTGAGGAGAGTCGAGAAAGTGGATGGGGGCTTGACCAGGAAGAGATGGGAGGCCAAGAACAGCGAGAAGAACTTGAAAGTAAGTTGCAAGATTTGCCTCTGTGATCCTTTCTAATATTCATGTGCAGCAGTTCTCCCCAAGCCAGCAGAGAATCCACGAGAACGAATACGGTGTCGAGGCCGAGGACCTCACGGTCAACAAGGTCTTAACCGACTTCAAGGACAACTCAGAGTCAGTGATATGGGTCGACATCTTTGATCCTATCAACGGTCCTTCCTTTAAACCAAGCCCCCTGAAGCCTATACCGTTGTTTATGCAACGGCCACCGAGTCCAACCATCCACCTGCGCCAGCGCAGGTCAACTGCTGCTGATACATACCTCCAGCCTCCTCACGATCTGAGAAAACAGCATTCTGCTCCTTGTTCAGTCTGTCCCTCGGAATCGCCTGTGAGAAGTCGATCACCAGAACATCGTCCTCCGCGTCAACCATCACCAACTTTACCTAAAACCCCACCCTCTTCGCCGACTCGCAGCCACAACTCTCAAAAGATTCCAGAGAACGACTTCCTCGACATGAATGATGGGCTTGAAGTGCGGCACAAACAAGCTGTTAGCTGGGTCAGCGTTGAGCCCTTGAAACGACCATCGTCTCGACTCGCTCCGTCACGTCGCGCAGAGGCCAATCGATCAGAGGCAGAGTCATCGGCATACAGAACACCCCCAGAGTATCCAGATCAGGTATTGCGGACGCCGTATCCGCTTCCATTGTCAAACATCAAGACGGCTAGCCCCTTGCCCGCGCAGCTCACGTCGCACTCGCAACGAACTGTGCATGCTACTCCGCAATCATCAGAGTATCTCGACCGTTACCAGCCCGCGACGACGAGATCAACGCAGAACCAGGAGGTGAGAAGACTGAGGAGGATAGATGCAAGTGTGAGTGAGGAGGGCATCGCGAGGACGAAGGCGGGACAATCTGAGGGAGGAGAATGGGGGAGCAAAGTTGGGTCTGAGTGGAGACGGTTCTTTACAGGACGATAGAGGATTGTTACACGGCAGTATGTATCAAGGAAGCAGGACCCTATTCACATGCGAATTGTGTATCAAGTTTAAGAGAAGTTTGTTTACATTCGATAGGTCCTCAAGCATACAGTGAAATCGGACTTGCAGGGCAGTATGAAGAAGCTATACTGGATGAACCTCTGAGCTTAGTGATCACCAAGAGGGAGAGAATTACAGTTTCAGCAAACCAAGGAAATGGCTGTATTATCATGATCATCAGGACAAAGCCCGAGACGGATGAGGTGGAGGTTAGAGGTACGTAACTATGAGAGCGTTCATATCGGTTCGGCACCGGAAACGGACGGCCGAGGCACGGAGCCAAGCGAGATCTTACCGGGCGCCATAAGAACTGTTACAGGGAGGGAGCTTTGTTGGTACTCAATTGAGCTGGAGATTGATAACGCGGGCGTTGAATTGAGCAGATTGAACGAACTCAATGAATGACCGACTCTGTTTAACCTGGGAACGTGATCACATTGACTTTGAGGAGCCCAGCCATAGCTACTTGGTAAGTCCGCTCTGGCGGGGTAATTGAGTGGTAGAGGCGGGTGAGTTAAGCCTCAGTAGTAATATTGAACTCTGCTTGATTTAGAGCTTGATGCATTGGATTGGATTTATAACAGCATTATTACCGAGTAATTGAGTCAATTCAATGGCTTTAATCACGAGCATATATATACACTGCATCCGGGCATAGATCGTAGTCATATGAGCAACATCATCCTTTGGAGCTCAACCGCGGGGTCAATTGGCCTGTGCTAACTAAGGTACCTTACCTTACCTAGGTAGCTCTGAAGATCCAATCCAGTTGTCAAAAGTACCCATTTTCATGCCCTAAATTCCACTCACAAAATTCAATTTTGATTGCACAAATCGTTAAGCGAGAACAAGGTTCCTAGCGCTTTGCGTGTGCGTCAGAGTTCCCTCAGCGTCCCACCCGATGACCAGTAATAACAGCTGTGTCAGGGCATGTTGTGCGCTGTATGTACGGGCTCTGAGAGAGTTGTCAATACCGGACCGCACTTAGATCAGGTAAAATACAAAGACGCAGACGGAGTGGGAGTGGGAAAAAAAGAGGCTGGTCCAATTAATAATTGTATTAGTACCTAAATTTGTTACCAGTAACATTAGACTATGATTTGAGTCTTGATCGTGGGCACCATTAGGTCTCAAGAGTGAAAAAAAAAAACCCCCCAAAAAAGGTCGAGAGGACCACACCACACCAATAGAAGCCAAAAATACTTACAGTGCCTAAACCTTACGAGAGACTGACTGCCCTCTCTCTTGACTTTGCCTCGACTCGACTCGACTCAGCCAAACCTGACTGAGCCCTCCACTCCTACAAGTACAATCCCAATACTCGCTTCGGACCCCCCCCTCTGCTGGCTGGAGTCTCTACGTACGTACCTCACTCAACCAAACCCAACCCAAACCCAAACAAAACCACCAAAAGCTCTTCCTCTTACAAGGTCATGCGACCGTAGACCACTCTTCGTCGCCCTCAAGATTTGAATTACGCCCCGGACGGAAGGCGATAAGCCCAAGGCGACGACCAAAGATGTCGGTTGTCACAAAGGTACGACTCGATTTATCTCTGCTCTTCTGGTGTTTCCCTCTCTATTGTATGCAGTGTACCCCCTGCGATCTCGACTCCCGTCGAGTTTTGATTTCGGGCGCTGCATTGGGTTGGCAATTTTGCACCACAACGCCGTTAATCGAACTCTCTTGTATGAGAACGTTCACTCTCGATGGCTTCAGCAGTCACATTTGCTTCTGCTCCTCCTCGCCTCCTCTACGCCTCTGCTATTTCTTGTCGCATCGCCCGTCCTCTCGCCCATGATCCAAAACAAGCCCCTCATTCCCTTCACTTGTCATCGCCCATCAGGTTGTTTGCCCTAACCTAACGCGACGGCCTGTTCCCTCATACTAAAACACCACAAATATGATACCGCAATAGCCAAATAACCATGCAATCATGCTAACGCTCCGTCCAGAACCCTTTTGCCTACCTCGGTACGATTCCTCCTCTCCCCGCTTTCCCCGCGAGAAAGAAAAACCCAAAATCTATGCTTCATCGACTCCGATGCCCAATGCCCAATTCAATCACGATCATTCGTACTGACATATCGACTCCTCCACAGGCAACGACAGTGACGGCGAGGAGAAGCCCGTCGTTCCTGTCAAGACCGTTGACAAGAACACTGCTCGTACTACTAAGCGTAATGTCGAGCCCCAGGCTCCCGTAAGGGCCGGTGGTGCTGGCGGTAACCGCCGTGGTCCCGGTGGTAACGAGGGTGGTGAGTTTCAAGCACTGGAAATTGAGTCCATGGTCAAAATACTGACTCGGAATAGCTTTCCGGGATCGTGGTGCTGGCAGCAACCGAAACCAGAACCGATCCACTGAGGAGGCTCCTCGTGATGGTCCCCGAGGCGGTGCCGGTGCTCGTGTCCGTGGTGGTGAGTAGGCCGAGAATCTTGGGCATGGCGAGCAAAAGCTGATAATCTGTAGGACGTGGCGCTAGACACGCCCGTGAGCGCGATGACCGACACCCTTCCAAGTTCGGCGGCCACGGGTATGCTTGACTGAATTCCTTAGATCTTGTTCGACATGCTGACAGAATATAGTGGCTCTGACAAGCAGGCTGCCCAATCCTGGGGTGCTAACGAGGGTACTGCTGAGCTTAAGGACGAGCAGGCCGGTGAAGCTATCGCTAAGGATGAGCAAAAGGATGCCGTTGCTGAGGACGCTGCCGCTGAGGCTGCCGCCGCCGAGGAGGAGGCCGAGAAGCAGGTCTCTTACGAGGAATATCTCGCCCAGCAGGCTGAGAAGAAGGCCGCTCTCGACTCCGGTCTCAAGGTCCGTGAGGCCAACGAGGGCAGCAAGCTCGACAAGAAGTGGGCCAACGCCAAGCCCCTCGAGAACGAGGAGGAGGAGTACTTCGCCCCTACCGGAGGCAAGGCCCAGCGCCAGCGCGAGCGCAAGGTCAAGCAGACCATTGACTTCGACCCTCGCTTCGTCGAGCCTGAGCGCACCCGAGGTGGTGCTCGCGGAGGCCGAGGCGGCCGTGGAGGTCGTGGCGGAGAGCGTGGTGGTGATCGTGGCCGTGGAGGTAACCGCGGCGGTCGCGGCGGTGCTCCTCAGGGATCTGCTAAGGGCAATGCTGCTATCAACACCAGCGACCAGTCTGCTTTCCCCAGCCTCGGCGGCAACTAGATTGCCCAAGCCAAAGCCTGCGCGCCTCGCGCAAGAGAGCGCCCCCCAAAAAATCCCCTGCTTGCACCCTCTCACAGCATAAGGCAAGGCAAACACGGGTCAACGTTCATGCATGTCCCACGCCCTCCCCCCTTTTTTCCTTTTCCCCCATCAACTCGTCACGATTATAAGAAGGGGGTGGAAAGGATGCCATATTCGTTGTTCTTCGACAGGTTGAAATGAAAAAAATAAGTTGACCATTGGTTTTTTGTGTCTGGCTGGATGGTCTGCGTCCAACGGGCAAAGTGCTGCGTGATATAGGGAAGATTTGAGCTCAGATCTCACTAGCTCTGCTGCACCCAGAAATATTTCTGTCCTCTAGGTCTTCTCGAAGGTTTCCGTACAAAATTCATTTGAAATTCTCTTATATCTTTGCTGTCTGATGTGTGATTCACCATAAGATGAATGAACTGGGTTACAAACAACGAGTAACCTCAACGCCCTTACTGTAAAGTATTATAATTACATATTAGCGCCTTGTAGAAAGAGTCTACTCATTCGTTGTTGTGCATTACTCGATTGGCTTACTGGCTGTCGTCGTCTGTAAGCCAACATACCTCACCCCCCCCTTTCTACACTAATAACCGGCACTCAACCTTTGCAGTGCAAATGAGCTTAAGGAACTCCCTGGGATTGTCAAGTCCTTTGTTCTTACCGTATAAATGCTTACTATACAAGCTCACAAGCCAATGAAAGGACGCAGGCAGAATCTGATATATCACATAGCACCTGTCAGGGGTATGGGCAGATATCATATTGCGAACGAAGCACTTGATATCCTAACAAAAGGAATGCTTTAGTTCTCTTAAGAGAACACAAAAAATGTTTACGGCCTGAGATATTGTTCTTCCCAATGAGCTAGTCGTGCGATGAAGTCATCCCTGGAACCAGCCTCCAAATCAGCCTTGCGAGGCGCCTTGAAGCCACAACTGCACCCAACTGACACCTCGAACACTCTTCAGTGTTCTCTAGAGCTGGTGAAAGTAGTCCTTGTTCGCTGGCAGTTACGTCGTGCTCGCAATCGCAGCTCTTAGTCAGATGGGCTGGAGCGACCTTAACTTGAGGCGTAACTCGATCAAACTCCGGTCTTTGAAGCGCGTGTGAGCTCCTACAAACTCCATAAGCTGACGTAGGACTCGATTCTATGAGGTAAATACTAAAACATGCTTGATTCTGCATTTTGATGGCCCCTTTAGCCTCAACGTCGTTGAACGCGCTCTTTCTTGCCTAAGCCCCTTTCCCATCAACCACATCTTTTAGGAAGTATTAAACGGTTGTAGAACAAGTGAACAGAATAAGATGATTGTTCAGTAGCCATATATGGTGCTTCTAGAGATTTCGAGTATAAAAAGCCCGTCCCTAAGTAATAAGAGGCTCTCCTTTTTTTCTCGCTCACCTCAGTGTCAAACAACCTTTTGAGAATACCTCAGTAAGCCTGCAACAATACCAAAAACAACTTAGAAGTATCCTTTGTCACCACTCCACGCTCAGAGCACTGCCTATTGCCAGTAGTAGCCAAGCAACCACAAACCACCAAAATGAAGTATTACCAACCTATCGACCCTGAAGACCAGGAGAGCGAGGCGGATAATATCTTCGAGAAGTACCTTGAGCGCTTCTGCCTCAATATGGAGTATCACAAAGACAACTTCAAGGCCGACCGCAGGGAGGTCCGTGATGGACTCCGAGAAAAGCTCCGCTGCAAGCTCAAGCAGCTCCGGGAGTCCAGGCGTCGTCGTATTGAACGTCGACGTTAGGCCAACATTCCCCTTGACTTCCATCCGTAAGTTTGATCGCAGAACTGACGCAAAAGGAGACGAGACATCATGGTGAGACCGAAGAACACTTGTGGAGGTATTAGAAACATGGGCTGAGATCCGGGTGTAGTACATATTTGACAACTTTCAGCACTGATATCTGGTACGGTTTAGAATAGCAGTCTCAATAAATTTGTATACGCCTCATATCATGTTCCTTTTTTAAGTAAGCGATGTTTTGCTATGATACTAACGCTAAACTGGTGACCCTTGTAAGATCTAATGAAAGGAGAGAAGAACGCTTTTCATATATTTCGTATCTAGTTACAAGAAGACAGAGCCGCTAAAATATATTACACCCGATGTGAAAATGTGTGCGAAGCATCCATTCCAAGAGAGAATGCCAGCAAAACAGCGTTAAAAATGGCCATCATGTAGAAAGGCGCCCCGTTGGAGAGCTTGTCAAAGAGGAAGCCCCCTAGCTTCGTAAGCAGCAAGATGGCAAAGCCGCCATACAAAGAATACACGCCTGCAATAGAGCCTTTGAGGCGGGTGCGAGGGACTGACTCTTGGTCTGTCGTAATGCTAATGAGAGGCCGGCTCTCGTCGTTGGCTGATTCGTACTCTTCTGGCTGGAGTAGGCTTTCTGGGCGGGCGGTTCGAGGCAGCTCAACTGCAAGAACACCACGGCCGAGAGAACCAAGACTGCAAACGATAGCGCCGATCTGGCTGATACCAAGGAGTGAAACAATAAAGAAGATTACGGGACTACCGCCTCGGCCATCTACGTCCTTGATTTCAGGACTGGAGAGCTGTGGAAGGGCGATGTAGCCAACGATACCAAAAACGGTAGACACGACGATGGGGTAGTTGATGCGACCAGTTCGACTGGCAAGGTATCCGAAGATGGGAGCGCAAATAAGGCCCATGAGTTGCGCCACACCAGTAAGAATAGAAGACAGGACATATGCAGCCCTGCACTCCTCCTTGAGTTCGGGTGACGAATCGTGAGGTGAGCCTTTACAGAACCCGTTGCTTATGTAGAATGTGTTGACGTAAAGAGGGATGAAGAGTGAGATAGCAACGCTTGAAGCTCGGGCAACAAAACCGCCAACATAGCCAAGTCCGATTCGTGAATCAACGAAGCCAAGGAAAACTGAGTCTTTCATGAGGTGGAGATACGGCGCAAGCTTGTATATCTTGTCAGTGGGAGTTCAACCGAAATCGAAATGTGCCGGACTTACACGTCGCTCACGACCGTTTCCATCACTCGATTCGTCATCGTTCTTCAGCCCCAAGAGCATTCGCCAACCCTTGCCCTCCTCACCTTTGATGTTGCGCAGGCCGATCGCAACAAAAATAGACACGGCCAATGCGACACCCGCAACAACGTAGAAGCTATACGATACCGCCTCAGCGGGGGTAGTGCCTTTATTCTCGCCAAATCGCGCTGGGAGTGGGAGGAACAGCGTCAGTGCGACAAGTGCACCACATCCCGTAAACAATCCAACGAATCCCGCTAGCTTGGATGGCCTTCCTGCAGCAGTATCGGCGGTATCTGTTGTGCTTGGCTCAGAAATAGACTGCGTGTATCGTTCCTGGGTGATTGTCGCTTCGGATTCGACAGAGAAGGCAATGCTGCTTCGGGCTGTCGCATTGTGGAGAGCTTTAATTCTGGCTTGGGCTTCATCCTCCTCGTTGTTGCTATCGTCCGTCAAGGATGGGAGTATCGCAGTAACCATTGTGGCCCTTCCCTAGTTAGCAATGCTCGTTCATGTAAGCTATACTCTCTCTGCCTCAACTCACGCTGCAGATGCGCCGATTGCGAATAACACGCGAGCCAGCAACAATTGGGGATATACGGTCTTGGCCTGCACAAACAGAGCCAGCGAGACGCCGATTATCCCGTACCCAATGACAGCAACCCATCTAACACCCAGACGATCCGACACAAGACCCCATCCTGGACAAGCAACGAGCGCAACGAGCTCATCGACGAAGCCCAGAGTCCCCACGACATCACCAACGCCCTCCTTCTGCCCAATCAGGTCGGTGATAACAAAAGAAACAGAGCTGTTCAAGAAGACAAGAAAGGAGATCGAGAAGAGCGATATGCCGAGAAGGTACGTCAGTGCCTGGAGAGGCGTCGTCGACGGCGCAAATGGTAGATATCGCAACATGGCGTTCTTTCGGAAAGATTGCTGTTTTGGCAAAGAGGAGGGATAATCACATTGCAGACGCAAAAACAAAACTGGTATTTGGGGCACGTGGAATGTTGACGTAGTGGTTTGTTCTAAGCGCGATGTGTGTAGACTGTGATGAAATGCCCAAACAATAATAGTCGGGTGCTAAACAATAAGGGCGGATGACCGGGGAGCTACCGTCCGTACCTAATTCCAGCTTGAAGCTCGGATATCGCATGACGGGGCCATTACATAATCTTCACGCATCATGTATGTATGCACCCGATATCGCTCTTTGATCCTAAGATATTGATTGATTCAGTCTTGGAACACGAACTTTGTAGCTGATGCTGAAAAGTGAGTCTCAATATCGCGTGGCGTTCAAGTTGTTACACCGTAAGCACGATTCGCTAAGATCAAGCTAGCTCCATACAAGTCATGTCTCCATGTCCAAGTCAAGTTTACCATATGAATAAACATAAACATGCCTATATCTAGCGGCTTTTCAACCCCTTCCTATAAGCTTCTGTCTACGACTGCCTTCATGATCGGCTCCATGCTGCATTCCAGTGATACAAGAGACAAGTTACCCATACTCCATGCCCGTGCCCAAACTCCATTAGTCCATTATCTTGCAGGTCCCGTTTTACCAGGCCCAGAGCACCTTGTGGTGAAGAGTCCTGGCACCTAGCCTCTCGAATTCGAAAGGTGTAATCCATGAGTCGTTGGTCGACAACTTAGCAAACACACTGGCACCCTTCCAGGTGACAACTTGTTCGTCCATGTCTCTTGCGCTTCGACTCACGAGGATCCGATCGCTGAGTTCGGGTCGTCGGGCCTTGATCTTCTCCTCCAGGACAACCGTAAAGTGAGGAATCTTGGCACCACCACCAATAACCATGATGCTTCCAAGTAAGTCTCGCAGCTTCTTCTCATCGCCCTTAGCGGCGTTCTGAATACTTGTGAGAATGGCAATGTCGAGAGGAGCGACCGGTAACACGGCGTCTCGCTCAGCGGCCATGGATTTGGCGGTTCGGGCAGCAGCGTCGACAAACATGCCAGCTGGTGGTTGTGTTTGTCCGGGATTAGGAGTGCCTCCAGCACGAGAACCATTGGGCGCTGGGCTACCTCCATTCACACCCTCCCTGTCCTTGCCAAAGACATATGGAAGCGGCGTGTTAGCGCCCTCCGGTGCAGGGGATCCGGCATGAGAGCCCATGGGTGTTCCGTTGGTCATGCTCTCCTTTGCTCCAAGGAAGTTGAATTGTTTGTTCTCTTTGATAGGAGTTGAGATATCTGGCTGTGACAGTGTGAAGCCATTTGCGTTGGACGTTATCGAAGGCTGGACAAGTGCTAGAATAGCTAATTGGGCGGCAGAGGTTGGATCGTCTGGAATATCAACGTCGTAGGCGTTGTAAGATCTCTCAACCAGCTTACGACGTCCTCTTAGCTTGGCGCTGTTGTCAAAGATGGCTGGGTCATACACTCCCATCGGAGCCAGGATGACCTCATCGTATGTCTTGAAAGCGTATTTCCGCGTTGGTTGGTTAGGAGCCCGGACATGGAAGTTGAAGAGTTGGACAGAGATATCTGCTTGCGACATGGTGCAGTGCTTAATCTTCAGCTCTTCAGCCAGAAGGAAATCATATCGCCGTCGTAGGTTCATGTCCTGGTAAGGAAAGTTGTCGTAAAGCATCATTTTGAGGAATGTATCCGTGATATCGTAGCCTCCGTATTTCAGGTTGATCCTTGAATCCTCGATGACAAGACCGTCTTCCACACAGGTGACAGCCGTCTTCTGAGCTCCCACATCGACGACACAGGCTTGTGTGTACCCGGCACCAAAAGTTGCAGCCATTCCTTCCTGGACAAAACACACCCTGGAGAATTCGAACCAGGTCATGCACGACCGCAGGATTTGCTCCACGTATTTCTTATCGTATAAGTCGGGAATGACAAAAACGCAGCTGTACTGTTGCCATTCGCTGTTTGTCTTCAGTCCAAGCTCTTGCCTCAATGCCTTATCGAGTAATGTTTCAAAATCATCATACATATGCTCCTGGCTTGTGTACCCATCTTCATTCCACTGTCCATGTTGTATAGGCCACCAAAGCTTGAATTTGGGATTCGAGTCGTCGGGAACACGCTCTGCTTGGTGTCCAATAAAGCATGAAGCTAATGAGTCGGGGTCATCAAGCGTTTCAATATCAGTCCATTCGATCTCAAGGGGGTCATTGTGCTTCTGAATAACTTCGGGTTCCGTACGGCGGTTGAAAGTCTGAACAAGTTCCTTCGAGTTGGGCAAGACTTTGCGCTTATTGGCTCGCATCTCGACCTTGAGGTCATTGCACATCTTGTTGTATTTCTTTGACCACTCTTCACCATATTGTTGATCGGGTGTCTTGGCCTCGAATTGTCGTCGTGGTAGGGCCTCGTACATCTCGGACTCGGTCTGAGGGAACTTGGTAGCTAGTGTCATCGGAATTGTCTTGGGGAGGGCGTCGCTCGCAAAGCCTATTCGAAGATTTTGACTGCCGGGGTGGATCACGATGACCCTTGAGGGATCCAGGCCAGCCGAAGGTGTTGTAGCACCATCTTCGTCAGGGAGATCTGCGACAGGAAGTGGTAGCTCCCCATTGGCAGTCTTGGATAGAGCGCGATCTCGGTCCCGAGCGCTTTGTACGAGTCGATCTCGGGTGGCATCGCTCTGGAGGCGGAGGGCGAGGATTTGGTCATCGCGCTTCATGTAATCACTAACAAAGCATCAGCATAAACGCCGCTTATGCGAAAGAGTCATCGTACGTATAATAGTTTTTCTGATTAATCGGAGTGACATCAGGCCATGTCGTCAGCTTCATGCCATTGTCAGTTCTCTCGAGACCTAAGGCAATCTGTCAGTACATGTGTCTAGAACGACAGCCGAGTCGCTATCGACAAGTGATAATGAAGCATACCTTCCCGTAGGAGGACTCTTTCGCTGACTTTTCCAACCATATTGATGGATTGGCCTTGGCCTTTCTAATGTTGCGGTGGAGATTGCGCTGAGCAAGCTCACATTGATAGTGAGTTGATTGAAGAAGCTTCCAGCGCGCGCTCAACAAGCTCTCAAAAACACCAGGAGCGCATTCATGGTCTGGATCGCGGCACCGAATTGGGTTTAGCGCAAATTAGGCGGACTTTTAATGACCCGGACCCTCGAACAAACATTGGCAATTGGGTCCGTGTAGCGTCTCTTCCCCACAAAGAGGCCATTCGATGGAGTTGCGGAGTACAGCTTGAATCGGCGGCGGGAGTATTCTATTTCAACCACTATATCCGTAACCAATGCTTTGGACAATACCCTGTCGTTCCAATCACTTATTTCTCCCACGATAATGGAGGATTTGTTTGATCTGGAGTTACACGAGCCATGACCCAGAAACTGGAGGCGATATTGACATGTGCAAATGTCGGAGATCACTACTAAAAGGCTCCTGGTCAACACTGCTGTTCCCTCTGCTACTGCTATTGGACATCTGTTTCCTCCTCACTTCCGGCCGGCATTCAGTAAATGAACATATAAAGATTTGTACCTTTGGGGCTTGCCAAACTGCTGCGAATTTAAGTTATAGGGTTGTCAGCTTATCTGTTTCAGCTGCCTAAGTAACCAGCTTAAAGCCAACACTATTTCTAGACTTCGGAATAGTTGCGTCAGCCTCAAAAGGCCTGTCTCACACCATTGGTACATTAGCTGCTTGCAACTTTTGGTCTACAAGAAAAGCCATTGCCAACGCCCCTCATCCGATAGGGCCAGTGGGGTTCTGCATCATGGATCTAGCACGTTTAAACACTCCCAACTCGGGTTGAAGGCCGCACGTCTTGCAAGGGTTCCATAAATATGTACACATTCCTTTCCTGGCTCTCGTAGATCTTGCTTCTCCTTTGTCTTTTGCGCTGTTTCCCCCCTCAGTAAATCTGTAGGAGCTCATCAACACAGCCATGAATGCAGCAAAGCCAAGTTTGAAGGCTTCAGCTTCTGAGAGCTCTCAATCAGAGTTGTTGACCAGTTTTACACCCACTTCTTGGTCAGGTGCAATCATTCTTGGGGCTCTTCTTGGTTATGTCGTACTCTGTTCTCTCCTGCGTTTCTCCAGAATTAACTCGCTTCGGTCCAAGTTGAGGTTTCACGACCGCGCTTCGTTGAGTCGCATGACAAATCAAGATGCTTTTCAAGTCGTTCAGAATATCGCTAGATTCGAGTTCCCGTTATTCTATGACCTTGCGGTTCGATTGGCTCTCTTTGAGGTATGTTTAGCTAACTACTAAGTTAGTTGCCGAGTTAGTGTCAACATTTAAAGCTTGTATATTAACGACGTCAATACATAGACATATGCTGTGCAAACCGTCGCTCATGTTCTCTATGGCGGCAGCGATCTAGCTAATCGAAAGAAGGCGCCCAAAAGGTATCTAGATGAGTATCTTGGACTCTTGTAACTTCTACTAACAATTACTAGATATGCAGATACTGAAGCCGTTTATGTCTGGTGAGTTTACTTGGGCTACATTGCTAGAGTTATGAAGACTAACATGATGACAGCTTCGCAAACTTTCCCCCTACGTCGCCTATTCTTCATAAAGCGGTGGCGCGCACAAACTTCCTTCATGCTCCATATATCAAGAGCGGCAAGATCAAGCAAGACGATCTGCTATATGTGCTTTACGCCTCTTTTGCTGAGCCTGTTCGGTTCCTCAACATCTATGAATACCGCAAACTCACTGACATGGAAGTTGCTAGCCTGTCAACTCTGTGGAAGTATGTTGCAGATATGATGGATATCGACTACAGGACTGTGCTCGGAAAGAATGAGTGGACGGATGGTCTCGAATTCTTCGAGGACATGACACGCTTTGGAGGAGACTACGAGGACAAACATCTGCGCCCTACACCGGAAATCCAGAAACTAGGCCATGTTCTTATGGAGATGCTGTTGGATTCGTATCCCAAGATTGTCTCTCCGCTTGGATACCCGGCAGCTTGTGTCCTTATGGGACCTCGCTTGAGACGAGCATTTGGGTAAGTCTTTGTTTCATACTATTTCCAATTTTCCAATCAGATACTTACATGAGAACAGTTTCCCTGAGCCGGGTTTGGCTATTACAGTTCTGACATACAGTCTCTTGCTTGTTCGAAAACTCATCGTCCGCTATCTCTGCCTCCCTCGCTTAGCACCCTCCATATACCTTTCCGATCCTGACGAACAAACCGGGCGTATCAAGTCATATCATTACATGAAAGAGCCGTTCTATGTTCCTCCCACTTTCTGGCAACGCTGGAACCCCGAAGCAATTATCACATGGCTATCTGGTGGGTTGCTTCCTGGCGATGGTGGCCCTAGTATGAAGTCCGAAGGTTTCCTTTTTGAGGATTTGGGTCCTGATAAGGTTGTTGGAAAGGGTGTTGAAGAGACGAAGGGTTTCGAAGAGGTTGCCAGGACGAAAGCGTTTGCGGGTTGTCCTTATAAGTCGTCCAAGAACTAGACTGTTTCTTGGGTGACTGGAAAGAAATATGTAGCATATGACACGGCAGATCAAGCTCTTAATTGGTTGTATGTATATACAGATAGATGGCACCATATACTGGCCAGCATTCAGCAATCTCAGGATATCTCCGCCAGCTTGCTGTATGTAGTTTTTGAATTAGGTGTTCTATTGGAACTTGGAAGTCCATACAGTACTCGGTCATCTCCAAGGCTCACAGCATTGTGCAAGCTCATAAATATATCATTAGGCCAAGCCATCCGATTTCTTCTATAATGAGCCATCTGTCCCTTTCTCGTCGCCGAAAAGTGTTGTTACATCAACTTCCATCATTCAACATCAGACCCAATCTTTTCCTCCGTCACAACGTTGCTTTTTCAATTCAGAGGTTTCCCACCATGTTGATGTATTGGATACTCTACTAAAACTAGACCATTACATGGCCTTCGTATTGTTTATGAAGAGGAAGAAAAAGAAGCTCCAGCGCCGTGCAACCTTAGGGTAGTTGTGTATCCAATAAGAGCCTTACGTCACTCTATCGCAAAATCCAAGTTGAGAGGATAGGTTCCGTTTGCCCAATAATCAATTCTCGTGTTCCGCATTTGGAAATAGGAGGACGACACGGAACTATCGACGGGAATCTGATCGGCATTTCCCCGCTGACTGCAGGTAACCGCATGCTAGGCACCAAGAGCAGATCACATGACGTAGTTGGCATCCATCGCCACTCTCTTATTCAGACAACATCTCATCACACTCAATGTTTTAGGACAAGTACTTTACAAGATTCAAAACCTTGGGGTAACACGAAATCTTACCTTGGAAGAACACAAGCGCTCGGAACTCAGGAGAGTCTACCAAACACCTTCATACGGGATCAACGTCCAGAACCCACCAATATGCCTCCAATTCCTATTCACACCTCAAGCCCTATCACGGCAGCAAAGGCGTCAGGAATCACTCCAAAGACGGCGCATTCAGATGACCCAGTGGTGCCAGCCGAAGTACCTGCAAGCAATGAAGTGCCGACGTCCACTTACCCGGCAGCTCAGCCAGGCGCTCGCCCGTCTATGCCAGCTCCAACTGGGGTACCTCAACCTTCCGCCAACATCCAGCCAACTCCAACACGGGCAGTTGTAGATTCGAGCCCCCCGGCCCCGCAGCCGGGAGCTGTACCGGAGCCGCAAAATGGAGCGTATTTACCACCACCTCCAAAGGCCGGCGAGACTCTGCGCGAGACACAAACACAGTTTACACCAGCACAAGTGCCCTATGCGCCTATATCCAGTGGGTCAGAGTTCGCCGCTACCCGTTCAGCGACGACTGCAGCTCCTCTTCCTGGCCCGTCCCCTATGGCTGGCTTGGGCCCAACCGGCGTACTAGGCGGAGGCTCCGGAAGCGACCTATCTCATCCACCTGGTTATCACCAAAACGTGCACGCGTCCGAGTTCTCCAGCGCCCAGCGTGCGGCTCACGAAGCATCAGTCTCCCAGGAGCGCAGGCCATCTCTGATAGGAGACAACGATGAGGAGGGAGTCTGGTCGGCCGCCAAGAAGTGGGCTTCGGCTGCAGGCGAGAGTCTTGCTGCAGCCGAGCATGAAGTGTGGAAGAGGATCAACAAGGAGTAACTGTTGCATCGCGCGAGCAACAGCCAACAGCAAAGGCTAAGGTAGGGAACGGAAGACCGGTTCGGCATGATAGGGCTATGACCGGGATACGATAACATTAACGTTTCCCTCAGAGTTTGTTAAATATATTAATGTTTTAAGGGGATCGGACCCGTTGTGGGCGATGTTTCTACTGTTCTATTTCCAGAATCTCCAAGCGCTGGGAGAAAGGCGGAAACGTTGTGACAGATACAGAGTACAGAGGTCAAGGCAGAGGCCTTCCAGAACTTGTCTTTTCCAGGGTGCTAGGTATGTAACGTAGCAAGAAAATGAAAGAAGTTCATTGCGGGGAGATTAAAGTCTCACAATTGGTTCATGTTGTCCATTTTGAGGGAATCGACAAGGCCTGAATCATGCTCACTCCCAAAAGGTGGTGGTGTAATTTCCCATTTGAGTAGTGGTTCAGGAACGGATGTATGAGGCCCTGGCCACAAAACGGCCTTACCGGGCGACCCATAGAAGAATTATGGAACGCTCGAGGAAGATGAGCAAAGAAATTCTGTTGGAGTTAGTGCACGGCAGATTATCCTGCAACTTCCTCTTTACGATACAGCTTATCTCGAAGCGGAAACGGGCAGAGCATCCTCTAGCCGTCCTGAGGTTGACGGCCGCAGGGTGCAGCACATGCCATCAAGATCAAGATCACGATATCGTCACTATCGGAGCACTTCAACAAACCTTCAACAGCTTGAGCATTGACGCGTTTATAAACGATTATGCAAGTCTATTGTTAGTTATCACGTCAATTGACAGCCTCGTTTATGTTCCGAGCTGTCGGGCGTCAACCCAAGTCTGTGGAAGAAACCACCGTGCTCACTGTGGAGAGTCATCAAAGCTCCAGGCACAGGTTAGGCTCAGGAACCGGCTCAGGCACAAGCTCAGGCACGGAAAACTCAGGAAACAGCTCGTAACACACTGACAAATAGATGACGCGTTGCGCTGGAATAAATTCTTGCGTGTAAAACTGAATATGCGAATGAGACTCTACAGAAGGTCCCTCTCTACATAACTAGCTATGGACATGAGACGAGGGGAAGCACTGGTCGGATGATATGGATGCAAAGGAAAACAACGGAGTCTCAACGCGATGTAACAGTATCAACTGGGCTATTCCCTGACCCCTAGAGAGGATCCGGCACTTGTTGTGAGATGCGAAGATGATCTGAAGGCTTGAAGACGGTGGATTTCTAAGTACACTAGTCGTGATAGCAGCGGATTCCCGTTCTATGAAGGAATCGTGGTGTCGTTCGACGTTCAGGCGTATCGATCTTGGTAGGAACGGATCTTCAGGTGTAGCAAATTTAGTAGCTGAGCTGAGAGCTGAAGGAAGAATCGACTAAAACATTAGAGATGAAAACAAATCGAGATCGGTTGCGGACTGAGCGATAGATTGTCAAGATGAAAGGACCGGCTGTTTGGAGATGCTCTTGTCTACCGTAAGAGAAAGTGAACGCCATCTGCTATTCATAGCCTAAACGATCCACAACAATTAATTGAAATCCCCATCTACTAATGTAAATGTGCTCGGATTGAGCTCTGACGTGGTCCTCGCCTAACCGACTCGCCTGTAAGATGTGGCTTTCCAGGCGCAAAGCCGCTGTTGGTGAGCTTGTTCCAGTGAGCTTCTAGTGGACTGGGTGTTTAAACATGAGCCACGAAATCAGGCTGTGGGTTTTGAGTGGATATTGTTCGACGTATCAGTGGACCTCATCCATTAACCCCTGGTCTTGACACAGATCTGAGACACGCCGGTCTCCCTGCTAGCAGCTGAGACATGTCGTTGTTATCCAATCAGATACCCTGAATAACGGCTTCTACGCCAAAACGGTAGGAACAAGATACTCGTCCCGCTTCTTGCCCCAAAACCCCTGTCCTGCCGCTGCAAATCAGATGGCTTTTCCTGACCCACTCTCTTGGAACTTCAAACACGCGCTTGTCCTCATCTTGCTACGCTTGCAACCTCTGCTTTGGCTCTCCAGCGCATCTCGAATGTGATCACAGCATTTGGATAAACATCAGCCAAGAGAAAGCAAATAGCAGCCTCAGCTATGCTTCTGTGTCTCAGTCGAATATACCCTCCATAAGCCTAGCGGGAGGAGATTGAGAGCCTCAAAGTTACTTTAAATTGGATAGCTCATAATTCAGTCTATATCAGCGCCTGAGGATACAGATGCCACAGCTCGACTGTGCCTGTGATTCGCTCTCCGCCTCCACAATGCCACACCTGCTTTCGAAATCGACTGGTCAAGCCCAGAATTCAGGGCGCATCGCCCACTGTCTTGATGCGAATGGTGTTGCTTTGTTCCAAGCAAGATGCATGCTGAGCCACCAGTCTGCGGATGACCTATCATTCAAGAAAAGATACCGACGTTGCCGTGAGGAGCTGCCGCTTCGCCTATACGGCTGTCGCCGACTTTGCTACCTCAGAAAACCCGATCAAATCTTCCGTCAAGCTCCCTAAGGGACATCCGCCGTACGATGGTGACAAAAGTTCTGGCATCTCGCCATCTAAGTGCCCCTCATGCGGGGGATCAGAGGACGGGGTCTTTGACATATGTACGATATTGCCATATTGCCGTGAGTGCAGGTATATCGAGAGGGCTGCGCTCAGGCGGTAGGCGATCCCGCTGCAACTCGGTTCGGTTCCTGAATTGCCTTGATCGAGCAATTAGCCTTAGCACCCGGACTTTAGTGGTTTCAACTGTTGTGAAAAATAGCATACTGCATCTGCTATGCCCTGGCCTGTCTCGACTCTAGAGGGTATTGTCCCTCTTCCGGGGTTGGCAAGGGGCGTGCCGGTCGATTTTAGGGGTGTGTCGAGAAGAACGGCCGAGGTGAGGCATCAAGTTATCGCACCCAAGGTCTGGGTGTCGGTCAACAGATGTGGCGTGCCTACAGCTTGAATCCGCTGTCGTCGGAAGTTTTGTCAACCCCAGACGGGTCTAACGTGGCTCAGTTTGAGTCGACACACTGAATTTCGACCTCGTCGACTCACTAGCCCGCCCGTCCATCCACACGTCCCTCGTCGCCTCTTGTTTCTTCAGAGGATGAGACAAGCCACCTCCGTCGAGTTGCTGTTGTGCAGCCCGACTGGACGGTCCAGTGGCCCGATCGAGCCCCTTGTCGATACACTCTTGAAGCCTGCGCCACTCTTGGTCGTCTTGGAGTCGGTTTGGAATCATCAATTGGTATTATACAGGACCATCATCTTGCAGCTTCATCTTCTACGGTTTGGCTCTCGATATTACCGTTATCCTCTTCACGCCCTCTTACGGGATCTAACTTTCTTTTAGTACAACTTCTAGCCCTGCTGACTGGAAGCTGTGGCCTTATTGTCCCCTAGTCCGGGGTCATGAGAATCCCTGCTCATACCCCTGCCCTCTCGCTCCACCGGCTTCTCAACTTCCTTGACTCTTACAGACGAACTTTCCTACTGTACTCGCAACCTGCTAGGCCCCATCCTATCCCAGGAGCGCTGCGACTCTGCTTTGCACCGGATAGCCCCCTCCTCTGCTATGTATCCGCTTTCTCTTGTACCAGTTCATAGATCGGTCTGTGTTGCGTGTTGGAATCCACTCGGTCCAGCCCCTCCCGTCTATCCAAACCTCTCCCCTGGTGACCGTCCCTGACTTGCGGAGCTTCTTTGCCTCCATGGATGATGCCTCTTGCCCATCGTACACGTCTTCTCTTATACCTCCAGGTTCCGGCTCCGCTACCCTTTCGCTTCTTCCGCAAATCTACCAGCTCATTAACTTTGTTCGTCCATTTTGCCTCCAGTCATTCCTTAACACAAACGCTTGCATGTCATCAAACCGTATAATATAGCAAGCCCACCCACCGCTATCCAAGTCCAGGTCTAGCTATCCTTTCCTTCATAAACAGGGCTTAAACCAACTACGCCACTTTCTTTACAAAAGACAAACAATCGATTCACTCTCTACGCGTCAGTCTCCGCTGTCATCAGTCCAAGGGATCCTGTTCACTTGATAGTATATTTTACTATACCCTAACCGCCTGACGTCCCCCAAATCGACTGTGATCGTTCCTTACAACACATGTCGACTGCCCGGAAATTACTCCCACATTCGACTTGGCCATTGCTCTCTTAGTTGACCAGGTAAGCTCGAGATGTCCCGCGGCACTCCCGAAGATCCAGATATGATGTGGACCTGGGCTTGCCAGTTTACCATGATCGTCCACCATCTCATCGAGGATTCATGCTGACCACCCTGCCCTTGCCAGATAGATTCTGCATAATAGTTTAACGGCTCGCTCCTGTAAGGACTCTTGGGTTCCTGCTTTTACCACCACCCTACCTGTATGCTTCATACTTTCTTGTCCTTCCTTTGAGCCATATGCACGAAATACTTACACGCCATTCACGCAGCAACACCAAAGTTGACACTCAACTTTTCTTTCCTATCTGTGATAGTATTTATACAGCTGGCTTGCATACCTATCTGGGCCTACGCCTATAATCAACATGAACTCAAACGAATTCATCGAAAACGAATCCGTGCTGGGCTCGGACGAGATGTGGTCAACACCAGCTACTCAGTCTAAGCCTCGCCCTATGCCCATCTATCAGGGATTCTCTTTCTGCGGTGCCGAGAACTTCTCATCAGTACCATCTTGGGACTCATCTTCAGTTTCATTCCAGCAAACCCCCAGTGAGACCATGTCACGACCTGGATCTATGCATCAAGACTTCTACCCTCCTACCACTATGGATAACTGTAAGTAAAATCGAGCCTCACTATATCACTCACACTAATCTGAAGCAGCATCGTGGATGGAAAAGCAAGTCGAAGATCAATTTGATCTTCATGGCATGGACTACGATATGACCATGGGAATGAGCTCTTTCACAAACGACGAAGCCATCCCTGTTCTTGACCTGAAGCAGGGAACACTTGCCGAGGAAGATCTGATGGCCATTGATGACGGTTCAAAACAACGTCGAATGTCCGGCTCTTCCTTTTCGATGTCCACCTCTGGAGCCTTCTCCGACATGCCTCTCGATGATTTCTCAGCAGCGCTCTCTGAAGCGCCCTCCTTCAGCTCTGATTATCCACCGCTTTCTAACCGCACTTCTATGATGTCTTCCACCCAGCTTTCGCCCGTTGCCTCGCCACGAATGACTCCTCAGTCGAGGACCGATCTTGTGAGGACTCAGAGTCGTGGCCGCGGTGCTTCTCCATCTCCCCGACCCAGCAACGTTCGATCTGCTCCCTACAGCGTCGAGGGGCCAAGACTCAAACGATGGTCTACTGGTACTTACAACACCTCTGCTAGCCGCAAGCCTGCCCAGTACGTTTACCATGCCTGCCCGGATGTCTACAATAGCCACCAGCACATGTACTCCGGCCACTCTTCTCCTGCCGTCGGTACCACTCCTCTGCCTCTCAACTACGGCAACCTCCAGGCCATGCAGCAAGCACCTTTCGTTGTCCCCAGCACTCCCGCCTACCAGAGAAACAGCATGCTGCTTCCTACTCAGCTTCCGTCTCAGATGGCCCAGCAGCAGCCCTGGCAAACCGACGTCAACCATTTCGCCCCACCTCAGCCACTTCTGTCTCACGGCCTTTTCAGAATGCTTCAGAGCAACGGAGATGCCGCTTGCCTCAACGGGCACTACACCGACCTTTCTGACCCTCCTGAGCTGTACGCCGCTCTCCGAGAAGAGCAGATACCTCCACCCCCCGAGGACATGAATCCCGAGGATCCCGACATGATTCCCCGCGAGCAGGAGTTGCGATTTGAGGGCGACCTTTACACCCCTAGATGGGTTCGAGGCCACGGCAACAAGCGAGAGGGCTGGTGTGGAATCTGCAAGCCTGGACGATGGCTCGTGCTGAAGAACTCTGCCTTCTGGTATGACAAGTCTTTCTCTCACGGCATTAGTGCTGCCACCGGAAGCTCGTTCCAAGAACCTCAACAGAAGCGACGTATGGATGGAAACCCTGATGTTTGGGAGGGTCTCTGTGGTAGCTGTGAGCAGTGGATTGCCCTTGTCAGCAGCAAAAAGAAGGGAACCACCTGGTTCAGACACGCGTACAAGGTAAGTCGGACTAACCCACCAAGAGGGGCCTTGACTAACAATTCCCAGTGTCACACACATCTCAAGGTGAAAGACACACCTAAGCGTCGCCGCGAAAGCAGCAACGCCAGGGCGCTAGCCATGTCGACCATGGCAAAGCCCAAGACTGAAGTTCAACATCAACGACCCATGACGCCCCAGATGCCTGTCTCCTCGATGGAGCTTGCCACTACGCCTAGACCCTCTACCATGTCCCAGATCACGTCTCACCCTCAAGTCACCTCTGTTCTCGCTCCTCAGGAGCACTATACCATTGATCCGATGTCTGGAAACGTCCTTACGACTGAGCCATTTCCGAACATGATTTAACTCGATACGACTCTGTTTTTTACAGTTTAGACTTTTTCCTTTTGATTTCCGCCGTACCACGACAGCACATGTATTGTCGTGGATGGCACCACACTCGTTACGTTACGAAAAGATCTTTGAGATGATGCTTGATACCAGTTGAAGCCAGGGATAAGTTTGTTGATCCCTGTGCTTAAAGTTTTCTGTTTAATTTCTGTTCCTTGTCTTGCCTTTGAGGGCCTGCTTATGCTATTTAGGAGGAGGAAACGATCAGTTCCGAGAGGGATCACCACGTGGACGAGACCATCCCGTACTTGAAGCTGGGAGGAATTTGGAAAAAGTACATGTCTGAAAGGGAACCAGGGAAAAAAGTGGAGGATTCACCATATCATTTTTTACTTCTTCTTTTACTTCTTATCTTCTTTTTCTTTCTTTTCTACATCTGCTCACTTTGAGAGATACCCAGGAGTTTTTGCTTTTACTGCACTAGATAGAATGGTCGGTTTAGGATTAGGAGCCTTCCTTTGGGGAAGAGCCTGATGAATGAAACGAGCAAGATGGACGATGCTGCTGGCCAGTCGAAGTCAAAGGCATGGATTTACATAGATAGAAATAGCTACGCAACGGTCACCCAATATCACTGTTACTGATTTTGTCTGTATCTGCACCTTGGCTCATATCATATGGGTGGCGGAGACTTGTGCTCCGTAGTTGACAGCGACAAACGGAAGTCTCCGTGAAACGCCTTATGAAAAGGGACCGTCGGATCCGTATTGTTTCGAGGGCGAAAAGCACGATGTGACATGAATTAATTACAGCACAAGGACTGGCTTGTCAGCCCGTTGCAACTATGCAATGTTGCTTTGCAGAAGGAAAAGTGGTACCACGAGGGGCTGGCAGGATGTTCGGCGGTTCTTGATAGGACATTATTCGTCTTGGAGGAAGAGAGAGTAGCAGTATAAGTGATGGCTATTAAGGCCAGGGATCTTTTGGCCAGGGGAGATCGGCAAGTGTTCTGCCACTCCCAGGGGAGTATTGCAACGCTGGGGAGAATGTTTGGTGTTTTCCGCTGTATCGTTAATTGGACGAGATCTCAAATAACCAAGGCTGACAAGTCTGTGAGCGGGAAGCGGAGATCCTTTGTTGATCGTGCCAACGGTCTAGTGATTCTAGCCAAGGCAGCCAGATTCCGTTTCAGGAACTCATATGCGAGCCTTGCGAGGGGACTTTGCAGAAATTGGTATGTGCTAACTACCAAGTTCAAGTAACGTAGGCGAATTGGCCGGTTTTCCTTAACAGATTTCTGGTAATATTATACTGAAGTTAAGCGAGAAGAGGCACAGCGTAAGACATCGTCACATGTTGTTTCTGCTATTATTGACGTGACGTGACGTGACGTGACGTGACAGCATCAGCATCAGCATCAGCATCAGCATCAGCATCAGCATCAGCATCGGTCACGGCTTTGACTAGGCAGGTTCTGATACAGGTACCCGAAGCCGAGGAGAGCCAGGGTCATGAACCCGGTGTTTGTGCGTACGGATACTCACAATGGAAACATAATAACGCGTTAGTTGACTGGTACAAGTCTCAGACGGAACAATTCGGTGTAGATTTCGTAACTTGGCCGAAGCAACACAACACAGGCGTGGGTCTCTCAATAAATTTACTCTTTCGCTTCTGAAACGAATTTTGAACCCTGAAATGTCAGTTAAACTTTTGTCAAGGCATCTCTTACTTTGCGGGGGGCAGACGAAGCGAGGCTGGGAATTGAACAACGCATCGTCAACGAACAAGGCCATTCCCGGCAGTCAACAAGCATTTTATCCTTGTAGTTAACAGAGTTTTTGTATTGAGGCAAAACGGGTGTTGACAGGAAACAGGACTGGACTGGACTCTCGATCGCGGGGGTGTAAAGGTGTGAATAGAGTAGAGACGAAACAAATGCTTAATCTCCCATATTCATGCGTTGGCGGAGGAGACTCCGGATGGGGCCGGTTCGGGGAGCGGCATCCGGATGGAGGAAACGTTTAAGCCGGCCAAGGGTGATGAATAAAGTTGATAGACGGTAGTGGCATAGTGTCGTACAGTATAACCTTAGGGCAGGCAGTCAATTAGGTTGTGTTATACGGGGTTTATGTTCATCAGGGTGATGTGATGTGATGTGCAAAGACCACATAGTATAGGATACACATAATATTTTATACCCACTGCAGGCATCGGTGCGCGTTTGTTCGGATAAGAGGACAGATTTGGCTCTCGGTAGATATTCACGGCAGGCTCCGTCAAAGTCACGATAACCTCGCTTGTAAAAGAGACTATGATGAATTGAGAAACTGACAAATACACGTGTAAGAAGCCCACCATCTGTGAAATCTCGTGATACAAAGCAGAAGCACAGAAAGATGCTTGCAATTAAGCAACATATATTTAGTAGCACACGTGAGAAAGACAATGCCTATCAGAATGACTACCAGTATGAATAAAGTTGGAATGTCTGGTGGAATGGAGATGCAAGCACTTTAAAACCCCGGTCGAGAAAGGTCTATTTCCAGAAGACACACACCATCTTGTCGATCCTGGGCGGCCAATCATGAGCCACTCTGCTTCTTCACCTTACCATCTGGCTGGAATTGAGAGCGGGTTCACTGTGAGAGGCACGTGAAAGTCATCTAAACCTCAGAAAAGTTGTATAAAAGACAAATGCCGATTGATGTTGTAGAATCAAGTTGCATATGTACCGCGACTGTGTCTGAGAAAGTGGTGAGTACATAGTAGCATGTATGAAACTCTCAAAACCTCCAAAGTTTCATTGTGATTACTGAGCCAATACTTCCGCGCCCGTTATAGGAGTGTCCATACTAGTTTACTCGTATTGAGTTTGTCACCATTCACAGTCTTTACCGTTCGATCCGTCCCGTTTGAACCTTATTGACAAAGAAAGTTGCTAATATAATGGCTCTTGGCAGCTTGTTGGCTCTAAGAAGCAGCCACGAGAATTGTCAAGTCAATGTCTCACTCATCATCGTTAGTTGGAACATGTGAAGTTGAAGGTAGACCAGGAAGACAGTGGTATGTCCATACTATCCCCGGTGGATATTGAGCCACCTCGGGGTGTTCCTGTCTGACAAGATAGGAGAAGCTGAGCAGACAAACATTGCATCATATGGCCATACTCTATAAATAAAGTAATTGGAGGAATAGCTCGAATGCCATGGACATGAGGCTTAAAAAAGAAAATATCAACAACCTATAAGGTTGCCGGTTCCCCGACTAGTTAGTATGGGAGAGCCCCGACAACCAGAACAATGATGACGAGTGCAAAGCCATCAGACCCAGAATATACCAAAATACTTCTCTTAATTACTGACAAGTCTCAATATGTGACGTGATACACAACCTGTTTCTCAAGCAACGTCTGGGTCTGATGCTCACGTCTCAAGACAGGCTTGCCAAGTTGATTACTGCCCTTTCAAGACATGCGGCTGAATCAGTTTTCTTTGGCCGACAGTTACAGTAGCAATAGCCGATGATGACAAAGTGGTGAGCTGATTGTGGTTTCGGGAAATTGTTGGTTGGCTGTCAGCAGTCGGTGAGAGATGCAGTTACAGGGTATTTGTATCCGTGGTTGGAGAAGTGCAGTCAGTTGCCTTTTCCATCCATGGATGTTTGAGGGGGAAACCTGTCCTTATCATAATAGTCATCATCATGATCAGTCAATACGGCGTTCCACGGATTCATATAGTACTATCAAACCATATCGGGATGTATCGCCTATTTCAGGTAGCTAAATATCTATGACGGGAGTCATAGCGTGCAACCATGATGAGATAGTTTCATTACAACCCCTTCAGCTGCTGAGCTCATCACAACTCAAGAGTAACCAGTCACAGTTTATTTAGAGGATAGCAACTCTCAGTGACAGAATCAACGGCTATCGCGTTGAATACCTAAATAGTCAGTGTTCTCGTTATCTTCTCAGCTCACGAGCTGAGCTATTGGCTTCGGGCAGTGCCTCTTCTAGTCCAAGTTAGGACTGTTCCAGCGGTTGGCTAGCAGAGGCCCGTAGCGCACTGAAGCCCCCTGAAGAGCGTTACCGGCGTTTGCCCAACAACGGCTAAGTGGAGGAGGAAGAGGGCGCTGATGCGCCACCAAGCTTGCGATCTCGAAGCTGTAGATTCATTTTAATAAATGTTCATAGCTTTTATTTATTTGCCCAGCCCTATCTAACTGTTGTCTGTCTCACAGTTGTTTGTATCTTCTCTCTTTCTGCACCACGATATATACAGTATCTGCTAAGTTCCCGCCTGCAAACAGCTCAGCTCAACTGTCGAGTTCAGCTCAGGTGTAGTTTGCAAATAGGAAGGTCGGGCACGTACTGTATCCACTGCATCCATCCCGTGCAGTCTTATCCTATCCAATCCATCCAATCCATTCCCATCGAGAATTTACCGACTCGAAGCGAGCAAAAGAACGGACCGCTTCAACCTCCTTCTGCCTAAACTGAAGAGGGTATCCTCGACGTCGGCACCCGCGAGATCACGACATCATCACATATGAGAGTTGAGAAGGAGAAGACTCGAGACGTAACGACACAAGACGAGGCGAGACCAGACGAGACAAATTTGCGAACCGATGAAATAACTCTCTTTAAAATTAAAGTCAAGGTACGAGCAATCTGATAGTCTAGTCTGTTTCTCTGCTTTTAGTTCTGCATCTGTTCAGCTCTGGCCTCGGTATCCCCATCAACATGCAGCTCCCATCATCCCACTCAACAACATCCTCTATCTCCATTGACGACGAGACAAGGCACAAGCCCAGTCTCAATCTATACGCTCAAACGTTCTATCTTTCTTCCTATTTATTCGTTTGCTCTGGCGTCATTTGGCGGGGGTTTCTACTTTTCTCCCTGCTTTAACTGTCGTCTCCCTTTCTTTAACCTGGTCCTTCTTCCCTGCCCCTCCTCTTTTTTTATCGGGGCTTACCTATCCATCCCGTATTCCATCCCGACTTCATTCCTCCCTTTGCACCACATTTGCTCTTTTTATCATCAGTGGCTTACAATCATGCTTGTCCAAGCAAAACAGTCTTAGACCTTAATGCCTTTCTTCCGTCCTTCCATGATCGTTCACGACCTTGTATAATGCCCCACGAGCACCGACCGACCTGCGACATCTAAATAGACTTTCTCTCTCTATCTTTCTCTACCTGTCACAGCCTGCCCACGCCGAGCTCGACATTCTACCTGACACGATTCCGATCAACGAACTGCAATCTTTCGACCTTGTTTTTCTTATTTCAAACTTCTCTCGAGTACGAATCTCCAGCTTTTTGCATAAACTTCAGCTCTTGCTAGTGCTCTGCCACAGCAACGTAACCGACCGTGCACATCATCAACCTCGAACTCGAAGCATCCCTTCGGCCTGCAACTGAGTTGGCCTTTATGATAAGCAATTAGATTTGCTATGAACGGGGATCAACTGGCTTCAAGGCAAGCTCAATTCACAGCATTGCCCAATTCTTTCCCTCATCATCAACCGATCTATCATCAACATGGCATCCGTATCAAATTCACTAACCAATCCGGGGTTGTACAGTTTTGCCAATTCGAACTACCGCCCTCCAACTTCCGCAGAAACACCTGTCTCCGACTCCTTTCCCAGTCCCGTTTTCGAGACCCCCAAACCCGGGCAAGGTTCAGTCACCGACGCCGGGGGCTGGACTCCGCATTTTGCTGAAGAATATTCCGTCATCAACTCGACTCCTGGAAATCTCCGTGGATCTCAAAATTCTTTCGTTGACTTTCGTGCTGCCACACCTTCCAGCAACCACAAGAGGCTGCTATCCAACGACACTTTTGCTACTGAAATTGCAACTCATGTGAATCACTTTTCGGACCAAAGTCTACCACTGCCGCCGGTCGAGCCATCACGTCGCTTGGCCTCATCCCCAAATTCAGTAACTGCACCTCAAGAATACATAACCGATACGACACCCCTGCCCAGTCCTGATCCGGCCAAACACCCTCAAACCTCCAAGAAGGCTAGGAAAGCCGGAGTTCAGGGTGCAGAGCCCTCGCAGACAGCGACGCCGCCACCCACTGGACGTAGGGGAGCGCGGAAGCTCGCCGACAAGCTCAATATGCAAAATGATCAGTACTTCGGCCAGCCCGACTTCACTGGCAACTCTCAACAGCAACAGCAACATGATATTGCTGCCTTGATGGCTTCCTCTGGTGACATGTTTGCATATCCCATGACAGCACCTGCTGCCACGCCTAACACTTTCTGGGATCCTTCGATGGGTATGGACTTTGACTTTAGTGCATCGCCTTCCAATGTCTTTCAGACGACGCCTGTTCAGCATGGTGGCCATCACCGCCACACAGGTTCCTTCGACTGGAATAGCGAGGTACCACTCTTTCAAGACCCTAATGCACCATTTGCTTCCGCAGGTTCAGACCCTATGCAAACCATGCAACGTGACCGTCCTCTTGCACCAAAGCCTATGGGTTCGGCAGGTGTTACTACAGCAAGTGCTGCCATGTCTGCTGCCCTTTCCGCTCCTCTAGATGACCCTTTTGGACTTGGACAGTCCATGAATGGAGTAAACCCGGGATTGCTGTTTGAACCTCCACACAATTCTGTTTTGGATAACCCTGCCCTCATCCCAGTGACACAGGCTGGCTCCGCCGAAGCCACCATTTTCCAATCGAGATCAAGAACACCTTTGGGTGAAAACATCCGCCAATCAACGAGCATGAAGGACCTGAGAGCTACAAAGGCACCCGATCGTGCACTTGCACCATCCCCTGTCAAGGCAAACCCTCGGCCCGGAATGGGTAGGAGTTTCAGCGAAAACCGTGGCAAGAGAGCCCAACCACAGAACCGACCTGTACTACCCAAACTTGCACCGGCACGGCCAGTCTCACAAGCCAGCAATGGCTCCAATAGCGACAGTGCGCCCCCAAATCGGCCTATAGCCAAACCAACCGGAAGGTTGTCTCCAATGAAGAGCCAACACCGCCTTTCGGGCTTGGCCTCCATTCCTGAGGGGCCAGCACTGCAACACCAATCCACTCGAACAGCTGTGAAATTCACCATCGACTCGAGGGGCAGAGCTCGTGCAGAGACAACGATCGTGCCTAATGAATGGGAATGGGAGCCCAGTGCCAATCATCCGGGACTCACTCGTGATAGGAGTCGAACACCGCGAGACCTGGGTCCTTCGGACGATGACGAATCATCCTCGGACGACGAGCCTATCATTATTCCTAGCCGGAACAACTCGTTCAATGCGTCCTTTGCTTTACCTGATCCACTGAGACCAGTTGGGTCCATCTTTCACTCTTCGCGACGTAGTATTAGTGACAGGAGCACGGGTAGCATACACGATACTATTGGAGGATCGCAGCACGACGCGGATAGTGAGAATGAGACGATGATGTATGAGCGCAAGGACAAGATTGGGGATGCTGCTAGTGAGCTTCGTAAGGTCATGGAGGACCGAAGAAAGCGATCGAATCCAATGGGACAGGGTGGACAACACCGCTCGTTTCAGGGTGGACACTTTGGCCCTTTTCGAGGTGACAGCAACTCGCCGTCGACCCTTACCGAGTCAAGCCTTATAACAGATAGACACGTCAGATGTCTCTGTAGCCGAAAGGGGGCTGACGAGGGAGACGGCGCCATGATCCAGTGGTAAGTTTTGCCAGCCTTTTGGCCGCCAGAGCAAATAGCAATGGTTAAAGTGAACGGAGCTGACACTCAATATAGCGAGTCCTGTGAAATGTGGCTCCACGGAAAATGTATCAATCTCGACCTCAGGACTCAACCAAGAGTGTATGTCTGCTCATTCTGTGCTAACACACCGAACATGCGAGGAGGCCGGATGCGAGATACGGGACGAGGAAACTTGATGGGAAGTGTACCCGTAGCGTCTCCATTGGCGAGCAAATCATTTAGGGCGTTTCGATAAGGCAACAGGTTGTATGAGCATTTCTTGAAGGAGTAGACTGGATGAAAGGAGTACTGGATAACGAATGCATTTGATCGAGTACATACATAAATATTGGCATTTCAGACAAAAATATCACATTCAGGGTCTAAGTAATCCCCAGTTTCTTAGAAGGCGACCAAGTTAAGTGAGCACATGCCATCAAGGTCGTCGTGTAGGGGCCAACACGGCAAACATATAGTCCACGCGAGATGGTCACAACAGGAATGGAATAGTCAAGAATCATGAGCTACGATCGAGTCCTCGAAACATGGAGAACTCCAGAGCTTCCGATTACTACCCAAAATGATCTTGACGTCTCCTCTCGTTGGCCAATGCCGTGAATACCCACTTCCGTTAGCTCTGCCGTAAAGCCCGAGCGGGACTACGGACCATATGGCCCCCGATCTCGGAATGGCGGGGAAGAGTGTTAGTGAGGCGGGGCAGCAACAGAGCTTCAGTTCAGCAAACAAGGTCCAACAATCGATTCTTCTGTTTATCTTGTTTGTTGTGGCCTCTCATTGTCGATTAATTCAATAGGTCAACACCAATCCAAAATGGTCAAATACAACTTTGTCGTGCTTGCTGGTGATCACTGCAATCTCGAGCTTCGGAGTTGAAAGCCTGAACGCGTGCGAACTGCGAACAGATTGTTCCTGAAGGCATTCGGGCAAGGAAACGTATGCTACAGCTTGCAGAAAGATCATTATAACTAACTGAATGATCAATCAGGCTCTCGAGAGTCTTGGGGGGTTAGCAAGTTCAACCTCTAGAAGCATCGCATGGGTGGTGTAAGTCCTGACCACACGTTGCATGCACACACCCAGCTCTGCCAGCCTCAGTGCTCCATCGATGCCAAAAGTGCCCCTCTCACCGACGAGACCCTCGCCGCCGCAAAGAATGCTGAAGCCGTCCTCCTCGGCGGTCCCGGATGGGGGACCGGCGCTGACCGACCCGAGCAGGGCCTTCTGAAGCTTCGCATAGGCATGGGCACATGCGGCAACCTGCAGCTTTGTTTCTTTGTGTCCGACTCTCCGGTCGACGCCTCTCTCTGTGTACCGCGGCATAGACTTTGGCATTGTTCTCAACAAACTGTGATAGATAAAGAGGAAAGGCTTGATAGAATTAAGTCTAGCCTAGAAGAAAGAGGACTATTTATACTAGCCCCTGAGATGATTGCATCTATAGGTATCATCAGTTTGTCCTTGCTGCCTAGATAGGCTATATACATATCAGGTAGCAAGGTAAACAGCAAATAACTGCAAACATAGGTATAGGCAAACCTAAACAACAAACTGGCGGTATTGACTTTGGCGCAAGGTCATGACGGAGATGTTTAAGAAGGAGTTCCTGATCTCAAGGGTGAGCACCAGTTGGTTGGCAGCGCTTCCATGATCATGGTTTGGAGCCCTACTTGCCTTGACTGTGTTGTTGTAACGAGCAACCTATTTGGTGATATCATCAATGATGAGCTTGGTATTATGCTTGTTAGTACTGGCCTCCTACCTAGCGTTAACTTGAGCCGCACTCCTGATTGAAAGGGCGTCCCCAAACCACTTGGTACACTTCTCTCTGTGGCCACGATTTTCCAATATCCCATCGACCTACGCGTGCAGCTGTGGATGATGGCAGTGGCTTCGAAACTTCAATATGCGCTGGGTCGAAAAGCGATATGTTTGTGTTTGGCAAGTATGATAGAAGCTTCAGATTGTATTTATCTAATGATATGGCATGTTTATGGCTTATGAATACAAGACAGCAAACTAATAGCAAACTTATGGTCATGAGACTTACACACATAAAGTGACACGGCAAGGTATACCTCATATACGATGGAGTATGGTTACCCTAGAGAGGTACCATTGAGAAACGTGGGATATGGCCAGAATCTATGGACATAGTCGATGACAGTGTGATTTCTGTGGAAGACACGGATGTTCTTGACATGCTGGAAGCTCAACAGCGACGAAGAAACGAGATGCACAGATGTGTCGCAGGTCCAATAGGGTAACATCCGATCCAACTTTCAACCCAAAGTTCTACGACTTCTAAGCCAGTGAGTCAGACGTATGACAACGCCCAGGCTACAGGGCTGTGCTAAGCCTTGGAAATGCATGCATCACGAGTTTTCTGCCGCTGTTCAGTGGGTGGTAAGGCAGGCCTGCATGTTGTAAGCAGAATACAGGCTGTTCATCCATAGTCAATCGTGATCAGACCTTGCCCAGGTTTAAACTACCCATGTAAACCAACTATTTTCTTATGGCCATGTGGTTATGCAGTAAACATGTTTCCACGTGCAGCTAGTTCATATCCTTGCTATGTGTAAGTCTGCTGCACTTGGTGCGTTCACTTATTACTAACACCAACACGAGGTTTGCTTTCATTGGGGTCCAAAACGCAACCATTTCTCGGAACGGAAACTACCGAAAGGAGCAGAGAAGTAAGAAGTCCTTGGCTTGACGAGGGACAAGCAATTCAGTGGGAGACAGAGTCAGCGAAGTTTTTCCCACAATGTTTAAAAAAGTTAGCAAACACTGGTGACATTTCCTAGACAACAGCTCAATCAAGGGCGGAGACATCAGAAGAGGGAGGCTAACAAGGGGCAGGAAAAAGTAAAAAAAAGTCATGACGTTTGAGACTTGAGGGAAATAAGCTTGAAGCCTTATGCTGATACTATAACTCTAAAAGATATAATTCATCAAATCGCTTTGTTTCGTTTCAATATGACTATGGGTCTGTGCCGCTGTGGAGGGATGGGATGGATATCAGAAAAAGTGACGAGGTTGACCATTGGTGGAGCCTGCATGACCTTGCATGAGAAGTCATGATACGACTGGGTCTTGTCTTAGGGCGGTAACTCTATTGTTTTTGAGTAATACATTGCTAAAGGGATGCTCTCTCTATCCAATTCAGGGCCTCATAATGTCCCTCTTGTCTTTGCTCACTGCAAGTGATGAGACATGATCAGCTATCACAGCGCAGCACAAATACAACACAACAACGCCTGAGCTGTTCTGTTCCGTCTGTGCTCTCGTCCTGCTGTAAGGTACAAACAGCTCACCTGTGCCTGATTTGCTAGTTGCATAGAGGGAGGGGAAAAGAAAGCATGGCATGTGAGACCAGCCAATGATGAGTCTATGGAGCACAACAACTTGAGCTCTCACTGCAGTAGCTCTATCTACTAACTAATCGACAGAGTGGGCACACCCACACGTGCATGTTGGGGATACAAGCGGACACGAAAGTTGGGTAGAGGTCCAAGCAAGAGTTGGAAGAAATCACAGTAAACTTGTTAGTAATGTGCTTGGCCATGCTCAGCTATCCTTGGCCTGAGAGCTCTCCCCGCCGATCTTAGCCCGGTCAACTCGGACAGAGCGGCATCGACTCTGTTCGATTTCGAGGAGCTGCCGTAGGAGTATTGATGAGGCTGTATTGGCAACTCGTGAGGTTACAAGATGTGGCTGGTATAGCAGAACAGGCTACAGTAGTGACCACACCACCTGGATAGGATACGAAGAGCGCCAATCTAAGTACAGCTCTTTAGTGAGTCCTTCTGCTACACTACACATTGATTGCCGTGCAACCTGCTATGATCTTGATTAGTTCTTTTCGTGTTGGAATTCCTTTCACTGAATTGTCCAAGCTTAAGTTATAACAGCTTTGATCGTTAAGATAGTCTTCATATCTGATGTCATGAAGGCCTCATCCTCGTGGCAACCATTCCCGGAGAGGGGACAAGTTCACCCTCCGGTCACTAGCGTTGTGTAACTCGAGTGTGCAAAGACACAGAGCATCAGTTAGATATTTTCTTACTTCAGATAACTGAGTTGAAGAGCGGTGGCTGGTTCGTCAGTGTTGGATCATGGCTGATTTGGCGTCATGCATGTACGGGTTGAGAGCTGCGAAATGCCGAGACTAAGTATGTCTCTGCCTGTAACTCTTTCCCCCTAACTTAAGTACCTACTGTTGGTGCTTTTTGTTGCTTGGGAGATTTTGAATTTAAGGCCTTGAGATATAGCGAGGTTGAATGATGAAATTACCACTTATACCGGCAACAGTCAGTGAGGTTGGTGGTTAGGTTGGTACTTGCCCGTATTGGACCACTGTTAGTGAGGTGGTGTTCAGTTCCTCAGGCTACCACAACCACAACCGTTACCTCTTGTTACTCAAAAAACTTAATCCCTCCAAGGGAAGCATTCTCTCGTATTCAACGCCCTATTCCTCCACACCACTACCGCACGCCGAGACAACTATGGCGGCATCTAGCTCAGCATTGGTTGTTTCGTCTCATTATAGTGCGCGCTAATGACACGGGACCGATACGCTAGGGGCCATGTTATGATGCGACATTGACCTCCATCCCTTCGATTCACCCAGGGAAGAAACCACTGGTTCCATGGCCAACAGCTCTTCTTCCTCCCTGCCCTTATGCATCTGCCAGTGGGCACCAGGTGAGAGAACAAAACAGGCTTTCACAAGCACAAGGCGTGGTGGCTGCAGCTCTTGAGTGCATTCTTTCATGCTGTGCTATCAAACTGGCTGCTCGTGCCTGTCCTTGGCTAATCCTCCGTTCTCTGTCAGACCTGACTTGTCCATTGGTTCCGACCCGCAGTTCTATCTCGTAATGGCCAGTAATCGACGAAAATGCTGTGCTTCGCTTGCAAAAGGCGCCCGCATTCCGTGTCCTCGCTGTCCGACCTCTGAACCACATGGCCGTCCGTAGAACCCGGCCATCGCGCAGACCAGTTTCAAAGCCCCCCGCCAGTTCTCTTTTCTCCAAGCTCGTGTATCGTGAACTTCTAGGTAGCCATTCAGTCAGTTTCCAGCCATGGACTTGTTTATCGAATCTGTCTCCCGACCTCCGGGAGCTTCGATTAACACAACAGCCATGTGCCAGAGCAACCACATGTGGCTTATATCAACGCGGTTATGATGGCCGGTGTGCCTAAGGTTCTCTGGCCACTCCGCTCGACAATTCCAATATTGGAAAAGATAGCACAGGAAACCAAGCCATTGCTTTATCCCGACCGCCTCCTTTCTCGGCCCATTGATCCGGCTGCCAAGTCTGCCTGGGCATTCACAATCGAACAATGCCATAGTTATGTACAACAGGAATATTCACTAACAATTCCCCGGAGGCTCCAACCAAGGTGCTCAGTGGACTCCACTCCCCCCCGAAACCAAGACACTTCTTTGGCCTCATCATCACGAGCAAATCGTCGATTGGCGACATATACATGCATGGGGTGGACGATCCTCACTAGCCATCTCAAGCAAGGCGTCCCTGCTGGTTAAGCGAAAACTCTCCTCATGAGGCTTGCTGACATTACATGCTGCCTCTGTTAACCCTATCTTAACTTTACAGTTATCTCTATGGTTACAATGCTAACCACAACCACCTTACTCATACCCTTTTGCTATCACGACAAGCAGGTTTCTGCGTCTTTGTTGTGTCATGGCTGACATGGCGCCAAGTCTCCCGTCCACGTAGCGATGCCAAGTTCCTGGACTGCCCTAGCTCCAAGAGGCTCCAGAGTTTGTTGGCTGCTGCTGGGCACTAAACGTCCAAGATGCCGATTCTTTGCGTACAATACCAAACTTCAACGGAGTGACCGCTTTTGCAGTTTGCATCGACGACAAGCTGCTCGTACCGTGATTTGGTATAGTACAGCTTCGGTTACCGTATACTTTGCTAGGTGCATATTGGCAGAATGAGTTTGGCTCGACCTGCATCGTCGACGCTGGCTGATGTTGTCATCCAGCCCAAGTTGCAGTGTTTCCGCCTCTTTTGTTTACACGAGTTTCTCTCCTCTGACCCAGCTTGTTCTCCCCGCCGCTATAGGTCACCGAGTGCTACGCAGTTCCGTTGAGATACAGTCCCCATTCCCACCATTTGCTGTCTTTTACACAGAGATATCGCAGGTTCCCTCGTGTCCAGGTCTCATTCTAGCTGCTCATGCCGTCTCCCGTCTTACTAGGTTCCCCAGACTGAATGCAGGCTGATCTAGTGATCAATTGATTAAGTGAATGGCCAAACCAAGCTGGTCAATATGGCCTGGCCTTACACAACCTGACAACCTGGTAGCTTCGTCCACTGAGAAGGAAAGGATCTTTTGTTGAGCTTGGAGGGAGGCCGACACTTCGGCCCTGTTGTTGCGGATCTGCCTAGCTAGGGGGAGCTTTCGAAACCTTACGCAAAGCAGCTCCCAATTGTCTTGGCCATTAACCAACACAGTATCGCTGACCTCCGTGCTTGATATTGACATCACGTCTTGGTTCACCGTCGGCCCAGGCTCCCGCTGCAGGAAACCCATTGCCCTTCCTGGCCGATTGCTAGCCAGCCAGCTAGTCCTCTCGATTGCATCCCTCCCGCATCACGGTTGCTCCAGTGAGCTCCAGCCACATCCTCTGATCCCTCTGACAGTGGTTGGACTCACAATGCCCGTATCACATCCTGCCAATATTCGCACCCCTCCCTCATGATGATTATCGTCCCTCGCAGGTAGAGTCAGACTAATGCAACCAAGGGTGGAGTTTGAGAAGTGAGGTCTCTTGGGTGACTTGACCTGGAAAGTTTGGAGGTTGTCAAGGCCAACTCGGCCAACCTCTCTCATCTAAGGTAGGTTCCGGTTCGACAAGTTACAGATATAAGTCTGCTACCTTCTCAGGTTTTCCTTCCATCTCTTCAACCCATCTCAGCCTCTCTCACTTCTCGATCAGCCTTGATTGGATTTGTGTATACACAAGTAACCAACTCGTTCAGGTTACTTCTACCTTCGCTCAATCAAATCACCATCGCTTGCTCAAAGCTTGCACTCGCTTTATAACACCTTCGTTGACATCACGAATCCTCTCAACCTTCGTCATCATGAAGTTCGGTGCTGTCCTTTTGGTCTTAGCCACCTCGGCCTTGGCTAACAACGTCCGACGGGGAGGAGATGAGTACGAGAGCCCAGGCTCTGAGAGCGGAAAGGACTACGAGACAGGCGAGAACGAGTACGGACAAGACGAAGGATACGGAAAGAAGGGCCACTACGAGCACGAGGTTAAGGAGGTCGCTGTGACCTACACCACTACAACCGTCTGCCCTGTCACCTATACTCATTACAAGGAGGGAACGTGAGTTTTTCAACGCCTACCAAGGGATTGCAGCATTCTAACAATATACAGCACCTACTGCGAGACCAAGCTCACAACCTCGACACTCGTTGTTGCTGAGACCAAGACTGTCGATGTCACAGTCAAGGAGCCTGATGTCACCAAGCACTACACTGATGTTGACTACGTTACTAGAACAACAGTGTGCCCTGTGACCCAGACCAAGACTATTGCTGGGGAGGTTATTACCGAGGTCTACACGACCACCAGCATCATCTACGACATTGTCAAGTCTACCGACTATGAGCACGTTAAGCAGCCCGATGTCACCAAGCATGAGACCGATGTCGTCTACAAGACACGAACTACTGTCTGCCCTGTGACAGTCACCAAGACCATCGCCGGTGAGGTTGTCACTCAGACATACACCACCACCAGCATCATCGAGGAGGTCGTCAAGTCCACTGACTACGAGCACGTCAAGCAACCCGACGTTACTAAGTATGCTACTGATGTCGAATACGTTCATAAGACCAAGGTCTACCCCGTCACCGTCACCAAGACCATTGCTGGTGAGGTCGTCTGCGAGACTTACACCACCACCAAGGTCATCGAGGAGAAGGTTGCTACAACCGAGTATGAGCAAGTCAAGCAGCCTGATGTGACCAAGTACGAGACCGATGTTGTCTATGTCACCAAGACCAATGTCTACCCAGTCACCGTCACCAACACTATTGCCGGCGAGGTCATCACCAAGGTCTACACCTCTACAGAGTACGTTGTTGAGAAGGTCCACACCACTGTCTACGACCAGGTCAAGCAGCCCGATGTTACCAAGCACGAGACAGATATTGTCTACCACACCAAGTACGAGGTTTATCCCGTCACCGTCACTAAGACCGTTGAGGGCGAGGTTATCACCAACGTTTACACTTCCACTTCCGTCATTGTCGAAAAGGTTGTCACCACTGTGCCCGCTGTTGAGACCATCGTCAAGACCATTGGCAAGGGCGAGGTCGTCACTCAGTACTCCAAGGTTTACCACACCGTCGGTGGCGGTACCGTCTACGAGACTGTCGCTCCTCAGCCCACCACTGTCCAGGCTCCCGAGACCGAGGTTGTCACCCAGCCTGAGGTCACCGTCCCTGCCACTCCCACCATTGCCCCTGAACCCGTCGCTACTGGCGCTGCCGCCGCCAACAAGGCTCCCGTCTTTGCCTTCATGGCTGGTATCCTCGGTGCCGTCGCTCTCATCTAAAAAGCATGAGTCATTCACCTCAAAGCCCAATAGCGCCGCCAGATTGGTTCTTGTTTTATTCTTTTTCACCCCTTTACTTCTCGTAAAAATTGGTTGTCCCTGGGAGCAGGGCACAGACTATTTAATTCATCGCGAGCCGTTGGAATCGCATACATACACTCCTTTGCAGAACATGGCGAGGTAGAATTGGGAGGATGCTTATATCTGGGGTATTTAATGTCGTGGAAGAGGGTGGTTTGTTATTCCTTATCTTCACTTCTAATGTATATATTAATCTCTTGGCTTATATGAGGGGTATATGGGAGGGCACGAGATAGTCTAAGATAGGATAGGATATGTAGTTAATCTGAAGACGTGTTGTTGGACTGACGACTATGCCTTCTCTAATGCTTCCTTGTGATATCTGACTGTGACTACCCATGGCGATCACTACTGAATACGACAATGGCTTAAAGTGTACGTTTAGACTTAAGGACGATTAGGTTCACCCGAAAACTTTAGTTTGATAACTCGTACTACCTATAAATCGAAAGGCTGGAAAGGCGTTGAGGCTTGACGCCTTTGTGCTCTATTAATGGATCTTTCGATGGTGCTCCGAACGCATGTGAGAACAAATCAACCTCCGACCTTGATCTTTCTTGCCAAGATCCAATGAAGATATTCTAGAAATACCCCCTTTTCCTATACTGAGGCAATCACCCAGCCTCCCTCATTTCACCAAATCTCTGTCTACACCTGTCCATGTCTGAGGTCCAAATAACCTCGCCCCGAGAGCAAGAGAAGCTCTAACCACCTCAAAGCAAGGTACTAGGAAGAATTAGTCGCGACCTGCCTTTACGCAATACCGAACTTACCTGAGTTTTTTTTTCTTTTTTCTTTTTTTTTTTCCCTTTCTTTTTTCGTTTATAGTGCGTCCCAAGCGTTTTGCTTCCTCTAGCCTGGATCATTTAAACCCGAAGGTCTTTTGTGTATACCCTGGGTGATGAAGAAATCTCTAGTGTAGGTAGAAGTGGGCAACCGGTGGCTTCAAGAAGATAGTCGGCTTTGGAGATCTTCGAGGTCCTCCAGTGCCATCTCAACATCATAGTCATCGACGGTGTTCACGTCCGCTGATACCTTGAAAGTACTTGTGACGAGGGGGATGGATAGAGGTTCATCGGGGTTGTAGACGATGCCAAAATACTCTTTCCCCAAGATGCAATCCTTGATGCAGTGTCGTCGGAAATCCTGTGTTATGAAAACCCTCTCGATGTGGCATGTGTCGTTGATGCAGGTGAGGCTTATGGGGAGGACTATATATCTGTTAGCTTGTTTTACCTGCGAAGGGAAGGAGTTTGCTTGACTGACTGTCTCGAACCAGAACAGCGTCCTGGCGATCTCGACATGTTTCTGTCTGATGCAGCTGGACATGATAGTTCGAGATATTCCAGGAAGAAAACGTAGTCTCCCAAGAGACATTTGCCAAGTTGGCTTCTGAACTAGGCTCAAAGCTCAGATTCAGCATCTTAGAGTTCACCACCTCCCGGGCATAGTGCGTAAGCCTCTCCATCGCGGTGGTTTTGTATCGGTCAAAGGATTCTTTGTCAATAGCGACCTGCTTGAGAACGAGATGAAGCAGGATGCTCGTAACTGACATCATCAAATTTGCCAGTAACTCATCGCCTCCCAGAATGTCATGAATGAGCCCCAAGTTTTCAAGATCGAGCCACTTGTTGGGTACTCTGACGACATTATCATCAACTAAAACAGTCCAATGAGGAAGACCTCGTGCGTCGAAAAACTTGACGCTGAGAGTTTCTGTATGCTTGCTTGCAGATAGACAGGACCGGAGAGCATTGCTGACGAAGGCGGCAAGTACTGTGTCTGGGATAGAAGCCGGCTTTGCGTTTAGCACTCGAGGGATGTACTGGTACAGTTTTCTATTGACCATTTTGTAGGGCGTTAAGATGGAATAGTACGTGTCTCGCAATTCTAATGCCTGTCGACCAAAGTTCGAGAGATTCTTCAAGCATTCGGAGTCCTGTTCAAAGATTGTTAGCAAGCATACCAAGTCGAAAGTCTTCGCAGTCCATGACATACCGGTCTGGAGGCGGTGGGATAGTACCACTTGGAGCGATCAAGAAATAGATAATCCCCGAGAAGAGAAATGGTGTCCTTCTTGATGAACTGCGCCGCCAGCTCAACATCTCCCCAGCCCCAGTCGTCGAGCATGCTGCTGAGGTGTCCTACGAGATTCGGTCTCTGCTTCAAAGCCAGATCCTAGATGGACATGATAGCTCGACACTCTTCCTCTAGCGAACTCATGTGCTTCATCATCTCATCTGGAGTTCCGTAGAGGATGTTGTAACCGAATCTGAGGGGTCTCTCGGACAGGCTAGCATAGCCCCTGCGGGTCGTGTCACTCAGGAGAAAGCTCTTGAAGTAGAGTTTGCCACGAGACTTGGGATCGAGGATCAGGTCACCCAACTCAGTCTTGACTATATCGTCGTCCTTGATGCCCTGTAGAAACAAAGCGCATTCGCACCAGATGTTGAACTCTCTGGGGGTGACCGTGGAACGGTATATGTATTTGCCACGCCCGCTTCTCCCCACCTCCTTGTCAGGACCGATGCTGAAGATGGAGTCAGTCTCCGGATGCGGCTGAAAAGGAACATATTTACTGCCCTGTGGGACTGTCGATCGTCGAAACTTGTTGATAGTGTCGTGGTCCATGATTGCCACGATGGCCATGAGCTGACCCTCTTTGCCATAGTTGAACCTGTATCTGTGACCTCCCGTTCTGCAGGTAACAGCATGATTCGTACCGGCTCCCAAGAAGTTGAGAACGGCCCTTCCTAAGCCGAGTTCTGAGCGGTGGGTGAATCGGACATCTTGAGGTTCTTTAAACCGCTCTTCGTCAGGGACTACCATGGAGGGCTGCAGAGGAGTCACGTCTCGTACAGCGACTGTAACGGTGCCGCCCTTGCCATCTCTTTTGTTCATGAAGTGAACATAACCAAGAGGCTTTCCAGATCCATCTTGCGCAGTGAAAGCTATCTCTGCGGGGATCTTTTCATCGTAGTGGTTTGCACGCTTTTTCATGACGACGTCAAAGTCGGTCAGCTGCATGCCAGCAGACTCCATGATTTTGTCTTTCCTATAAGACGCCATGTCAGCCTCAGTGATATGATCAGGGTCAGGTATAATTGTGACTTACCACCAACGAAGTAGCTCGCAGAATGACTCTTGAGCCGTCAAGCGGGGGGTCAGAGGTGTGAGCCCAGTAGCCAAGACGCATCTCGCTGCAAGTTTGTCAAGCGTAGGCATTTCACTCGCCTTTAACTTTCTCTTTTCTTTTTTTCTGCTTGGAGCAGCATCTATCATCACTTCATCCTGCGCGAGTGTATAGTCGAGTGTTGGGTCACTCTCGGAACTGTTGTTCTGGCCCGACATCTTGAGAATATGGTCGATGAACTAGGATGCCAGATACAAAAGAAGGACAAGAAAAGGATTATAAAAGGGGAGGAAATTACGGCATATTTGAGCAGTCCCCAAGACTGCTCACTTTGGTCGGCCACGGATGTTGATGTAGGTAGGAATAGTACGAGGGGGCGGGAACCCGCTTGAGGGAGCGGGAAAGGAAACGCAGACTCCCACTGAGAAGGCCTGGGCCACCCGCCCTAACTAGCACGCAATTGCACTTTATGTAATACCGTCCCCAAAGAACAGAATAGAAGCATAAACAGAACCCCAAAACCCGTCATTACTCCACTGCCGCCAAGTATCAAGCCATTATCACACTACTCCGAGTACAGCTACTCGAACTCCTTGGCAACTGAAGAAACCATCTTCACGTCCCTTTTCCAAATGTCTTGATAAAACATTCTGCCAAAAGTATCCTTGAAATTCCTAGAGCACCAGCGCATGCGTTCATGCAAGAATATGGCCCTGCAACCGGCCTCGCCATACTCATCTGCAATGTTATTAAAGAATCTGACGACCTCTTCTTTGCTGACATGCCACTGCTTGCCTGAAGTCACTGGCCAAGGCACTTGGTATACTACAGGCTATGGTGAAGGTATCGTCAGTCATGCTATAGAAACAAGAGCGTAGTATGTTACTTACAAGCCCTTCTTCCAGCCCAGATTTGTCTATCGCCTTCCACTTGGAGTTGTAGCGCCCCCAAGCCTCCAGGGGATGGATCTCAACATCGTCTCCGCCATCGCTTTCCGATTCTGAGCTAGACTCGGAGTCAGAGTCAGGCTCAGGCTCAGGCTCAGGCTTCTGGGGAATAGGCTTCTCCTGCTGGTTCATCATAAGAGTCAAGCACGATAACGTGAACAGGACAATCAAATACCTTGAATCGGGCCGCCTCCACTTTCTTCGCTGCCTCCGCCGCATCTCGAAACTTCTGCGAAGCATCCTCCAGCTCCTTATCGAAATCAGTGGCCTTGTGTTGATAGCACAGAAGGAGCTTCACAGCCTCTTCAAGGAGCGGGTGGTCCGCCCGCTGATCAAGGGGCACACTATTTAACCTCGCCATGAGGTGTTCATGCTCCCTTACCTTGACACTCTCAATGACTCTATTGCACTGCCGCCCTTGGGACTTGCGAACCCAATACACTTGGGTCCTTCCCTATAACTGTGTGGAAACACAGTCTGTGAGTCCAGGTTCTGGTCTGAGGATAAGGACATGATGGCGTTGAAGGAAGGACAAGGGCTGTAATGAATGATAGACTGGTAAGATGACTGATGAGGATTATGATTACAAGTTTAAACGTGAATAGGTATTGCTTAGCATCAAGGTTATGTCGAGTGACCAGAGACTCAGGGGCATGCCCTTTACTTTATACCAGGGACTCAATACACCAAAGCAAGGATATTCTTTGAGACTCTGGTATCAGTCATCCATGATCCTCCAAACAGCATACTGCGGGCTTCCATGACATGGCCCAGACATGTCGTTTAATGAACAAAGACCCTGCAACCTCATGTCTGCTTTAGAGTCTGCAGCTAACATGTTCACAAGGGATATCTGATGGAGCTTATCTTTCAAGAGAAGCAAAGTCTACGGGGACTTGGTTTGTATTCACTAGAAATACTGTTGCTAATTAAAATCTACCAATAGAACGACTCAACGAAACGGATGCCATTGCGATCAGACGGTGCCCCCCCCCCCCAACCCCCCCGGTGGCAGCCTGCAGGCACTTTACCAGGTTCCCGATTGTCACATTCATGCATGTTAGGGGTACTGTGACCACCGAAAAGCAAAAATTTCACTGAAACAATTATCCAACCGACTTTTCCACAGTCATGAATGAACAAGTGGCATTAGAATGATGATGGCTTGCAAGTCAGCGTGTCCAACATGCAAGTGTCTGCCGCATGTATATACAGCTTGTCCCACACGAAGCGCAAAGACGATATGGTTATTTATCAGGTCTTCCAACCTGAGAAACGGTACTGAAGCCAATACTTTGCTACATTCATTGAGAATATGCTCATCTTGGATAAAATGGCTCGCATGCCGGCGGTGAGAATCGATCAGTTCTTTGCCACCCTTTATGCCATGATTGCTGAGTGACAGTTTACTAGGTCAAAGAACTTAGACTATACCAAACCAGTTATCATGTAAGTTGTATGGCTAAGGTATTAGTCCTATGAGCCTCACCGCTTGATGAGCATCTGCAAGTATAGCTTTCAGTGATATCCCGATAGACTGTGTCACCAAATGATGGCTGGTCACATTTCAGGCAGTTACCCTTGACTTGTTGGCTAGGCTAGGCCAGGGATATTGGACAAGTGAAATAACAGGGCAAGATATAATAAGTCCCTAACCGTAGCCCTAACAAGAGGAATCAAGCTCCTCACAGAGAAGACGGTCATTAATGAGTGGACAGTTGTTTAAGTCCAAGCTTGATGTCGTTGCGAGAGGCTCATGTCACTCACTGATAAGAAAGATACCCCACCTGACCACCCCCACCTTTCCATACCCCACTTCCCGCTCGTAGCAGGGATCCGGAGTAGTAATTAGTCCGCCATACACTTTACTCATGAAGCTTAGATTCCCTTAGACAAAGCGTCGCAAAGCATTCAGAGTATCTTATCTTTAACCCGCCAAGGCTCGTCCAATCCGTACTCACGACACCTTCATCATGGCGCCTGTCGATCGCGTAGACCACAATGCCCTTGAGCGTAGGTATCATGATATTCCGAATTGTCAACGTGTGTTGACCCCATCACAGAACAGCTCAAGGACATCATCCAAGATCTCTACCAAATAATGGTACAAGTCTCAACCTACGACTCCGTCGGCCGATCCAGCAGGGAGGTTCTCATCAACGAAATGTAACATAGCTTGCTACTCCTACCTTTGAAGTCCTAACTAAAGACTCACAGCAAAACCCTCTCCGACTCCCTTCGCACCGTTCATTCCTCCGCCTCTCCCCCAAACAATTTACCTTCAGTGCCCCCAGAACTTGTCGAGTATGTCGAGCACGGCCGTAATCCAGATATCTACACCCGAGAATTCGTCGAGCTGGTGCGCCGAGGTAATCAGCTTATGCGCGGCAAGCTCAACGCCTTTGGAACCTTTCGCGACATCTTGGCGGAGAACATCACCTCGGCTATGCCTGAGTTGCGTGACGATGTGGCCCAGGTCGTCGAGGCCACTGGGGGCGTGCCGCCTGGGAGGAGAAACGGTGAGCAGCCGCAACAAAACGGCAATGCTACCAACCATGCATCATCGTCTGCTGCTTGAGAGGCTGGCGGAATTGGATGACTATGATGATTCACCATGTTGCTCAGGCTACGAGCATGTTTATTTCAAGCGGTTGCGGCTAAGGAACCGCAAATTTTATGATACCCTAAGCGCGCGTAATACCGCGCAACCTAATGCAATATTTCAGGTGCCAGCAGCGTTAAATGCCGTGATTCAGTATTTTTCGGACAACAACTGGTATGTAGAGGAGTTCATATCAATATTGACAAGCAAGCTCACACAATGACGAGGATCATTAGCATTGAAATTATCATAGATATGTTGTATGAGCAGAACTTTTGTGGACAACCATCTATTATGCCAAGATGCGACATTATATGCGTGAAACACCCCAGGAACCGATCTAAAAGGTCGGCGTCCATCCTAGGCCCTCAAACCCTAACGACGAGCAACTCGCTAACCTCTAGCATTGCTCTGCATTCATTGATGTCTATCCCTAAAATAAACGCCCCAATGGTATGTTGTGTGGCATAGGATGAGTGAAAAGTGCCCATTATATGTGAAAGCCGTTCACAACGATAACGGCTTTTTCCTGCCAAAGAATGGAATGTGCTTCATGCATATATATGCTGAACCAACCAGCGTCAAAATGAGTATCACCACTTGCCAAGGGAGCAAGACAGCTGCCGCCATGAAGAACTTGCCGTATCGTCGTACAGCATCTACCAGCCGGCCATGGGCATCTTGGCGGCGCTGTTCGATATCATCTCGAAGCTTACCGTTCCGGGGGGACTGTGGGTGAAGGTCCTCATCGCTGGTGGTTGCATAGTCGTCGTTTTCCTCTTCTTCGCCATCCTCATCCTCGTCTTCTTCGTCATAGAAGTCCGCATCTTCATCCTCACTATCCCATGGGTCGTCATCGTCATCATTCGCGCCGGCTGGTCATGAAAAGTTGAAACCGCCGGGGAATCCTCCACGCTGCCTGGGGTCAGCACCACCAAAGTTGAAGTGTGCGCCGCCGCCACCACCGCCGGGGAAGCCTCCAGCAGATCGGAAACCGCCGCCGCCGAAACCGCCCTGCTGGCCCATCATGCTGAAGAGGATCTCCGGGTCGATGCCACCCATGCCTCCTCCCATGCCACCACCGCCGAACATATCGTTGGGGTCCATAAGATCATCGCCGTTATCGTAAGCAGCACGCTTCCTAAAGTGGTATTAGTAACTTATTTAGTCGGTATGTTTCAGAGATTACTTACTGAGGGTCGCTCAAGCACTCGTAAGCCTCCTGCAAGTCCTTGAACTTCTCCTCGGCGTGAGGGTCGCCCGGGTTCTTGTCGGGGTGGAGCTTAACGGCCATCTTGCGATATGCCTTCTTGATCTCGTCACCTGTAGCGGTTTTCTCAACACCAACGATCTTATAGTAGTCCTTGCGTTGGGCCTTCTTGAGCTCAAGCTCCGCTTTGCGGATCTCACGCATGATGGTTCGGTCCTCTGGATCGAGCTCCTGGATGGCCTTCCACTCCTTAACAGCGTCCTCCCATCTCTCGGCACCACCCAAAGCATTGGCCTTGGTCTTGCGGGCCTTTGTGTAACCAGGGTCAAGGTTAATGGCCCGTTCACAGTCAGCGATGGCATCGTCGTACTGCTTGAGCTTGATCTTGCATTGTGCCCGGTTCTGCAACAGCTTCGAGTTCATACTCTTATTGGAAGGGTCAATTTCCAGAGCATTGGTATACTTCTCGATGGCTTGTTGTAGACGACCTGCCTTGAAGTCGGTGTTGCCCTCCTCCTTCATGCGGTCAAGTCTTTGGACAATCCTGAGCCACTTGACGGCATCACGGAAATCAGGATCACAGTTAATAGCCATACGGAAGAACTGGATAGCCTTGTCGTTCTCGCCCTGACCATAGAGAACACGTCCTCGGAGAACAAGAGCCTCTGGGTCCTGGCTGTTGTTTCGGAGGAGGTTCATAGCAATGTTTTGCGCCTCTCCTAGTGAGTTTTCCCGTCCCATTGATAGATAAGCCTCTCCACGCATGAGCTGCCACTTGCGGGGCTTGGTGACACCAGGGCCCAGGCCGCGCTCCGCCAGATCAAGAGCATGAAGCACCATGGACATGCCAGATCCAGATCCACGTGCAAGAATATCACGGGCTGACTGAATATGATGCAACATCTCCTTCGCAGGGGCCATGTCCTTAGCAGATGGTGGGGGTTCAATGCGGTTGAAGGTTGTCATGGCTTCCTCGGGTCGGCCCATAGCAGTATAGATACGGGCCAAGCGCAGAAGAATCTTGGCATTCTGAGGATCATAATCGGCAGCTCTGGAGCAGTCTTCGAGAGCATGCTCATATTGGCCATTAGACATATAAGCAGCAGCTCGGTTGCCTAGATAAGTAGAGGAGAAGGGGAAGAGGTCGACAGCTGCGATTAGGTGTCAGCATTTGGAGATGCATTTAGCCAGGCTGAGAAATCCTGGAAGTAAGAAGAGTCTGATGGCAGATGGCGATGCATACCTTTGCTATACTGCTCGATAGCCTTATAGTAGTTCTTCTCCTTGAAGAACCGGTTACCAGCAGCCTTGTAGGCTTCGGCATCTTCCTCAGGCGTAATAGTTGGGCTTCCAGGGTTGGATTTGTGAGGAGGTGGCGGAGGGGCGCCGTCATCATGACTGGAGCCGTTGGGAATAGGAACGGAAAAGTTGGTCTGGGCTTTCGGGTTGGGAGGAGTAGTTGAACGAGCGCCATTAACAGGCTCGCTGTCGACATCCATGGAGTTACCGTTCATTGCAGCGGCGAGAGCGGATAATCGCTTTCGTTCTTCGGGAGGGAGGTTGAGCGGATGGGTATCGGGCTCGTATTTGTGCCGACGAGAGGAAGAATGGGAGTGAGAGTGGCCCGGGTCTGTAGATTGCCTCGACAGTCTAGAAGAGCGCGAGGAAGATTTTGTGGACTCGGCGGCGTAAGAAGCGGGCCGAGATAGTCTCTTTGAAGACTTTGAAGGCGACTTTGCTCTCGCAGGAGAAGAAGGCTCCGAGTATGCGGGAGGTTGTTCGGCCGGGTCGTAGTTCTCACGGTCGCGCTCCTCGAAAGTGGCGGACTTCCTAGTAGAGGAAAGAGGAGGAGGAGGAGTGGAGGAGGACGTTGGCTTCTTGCCGCTACCAAAGAAGTTCTTCATTTGAGCCAAACAAAGTTTGGTTCAGACAGATAGAAAACTAATACTTTTAGGTAGACGGGATGGAAGAATCCCCAAGAATCCCCGTAAGAAGCTTATGCCGGATACTTTACTGGACCGAGTTGATGCCCTAAACGGGCGTTAAGGAAAAAACCGAGTTTTTTTTTCGGGGCCGGTCGACTTCCAGTTCCTGGCTGGACTGGACTGGCTGGACACTAAGAACTGGACTTTATTACTGGTGGCTCCGGGAACGGTCGTGCGGCTCTGAGCCTAAAAGGGGTCGAGTCAAGTTAAGTGTAGTGGGAAATGCCGAATGCCTTACTAGAGGGACGGAGGAGGATCGGAGCAGTGATGAGAGATGACTGCAAGAGTCAAGGCACAGATAGATAGGAATACAGATACAAGGAAGAAGTAAAAGAGTCACAAAACTCAGGCAGATGACAAAAAGCGATCCAGAGGAAAGAAGAAGAAAAGAAAAAACAATCCGGGGGCAGGGAAGAGGAAAGTGATGAGATGATGAAGGAAAAGAACCCTTGTTGATCCAATACGCAGAGCACAGCCTGAACCAGCATTCAGCTGCTAACTTTTAGGTCGTAGTCAATTAGTTTGAGTCCTCCAGTTAATATGAGATGAGCGAACCGGGCTATGACAGTGACGAGTGACAAGCGACAACGGCCATGTCAATCCCATGGAGCCCAGCCCAGCCCAGCCCAGCAGATTTATCAGCCGCTCTCTCTCTCAACAGAGAGAGGCCAAATGCCCGAACTAGGATGGGCAGGACTATGTGTCAAAATCGACACAAACTGCCTGATTTCCTAGTGCAGTAACCCGTTTTCCAAATCTCAGCCTGTCGGATCACTCCAAACGTGAAAAGAATGGCTGGGTTCTGCAGGCAAGTAGGTGTCTACGGAGTAGACGTACAATATGTACATAGTTGCCGGCTCACCACGGGAGCCTGAGCGTTTAAGTTAGGTTGACCACTGAGACATAGCCTGGTCTGGCCTGGATAAGTCTGATGAGAATAAAATTGTGTATCGTACTGTACTGCCGGAATCACGTCAATGTCAGTGTAGGACTGTCATTTCATTCCATCGGTTCTCGGAGACTTTGGCAACACAGGACATGTTTGCCTGCTGTGCGAGTATCTTGTACTTCGTTCCCCAGTGACATTGACAGTTGCAGTGACAGATTTCAGTTCATTCACATCCATTCAGTATGCCTGGTCGCCACGCGCTTTCAACCCCCACCGCGGAAGGGACCTTGTCTGTCTGGAATTATCACGGGCCACAGGTCAGAACCAATTAAGCAAGGACCATGTGTAATGACAATTCAATTGACAGAAAATATGATAGGGGTTCTGAGTCTAAATCTGCATGTTAGTTTAGTAGTGAGTTGTCCTCATTAATGGTTGAGCCAACCAGGCTAGTCCGTACAAGAGGTTGGGAACAATAGTCCATCAATCTCAAACTACCGCCTATGACAGCATCACAAGCATCAAAGCTTGTCTTTACAGCATTGCCCAAATGACAGGCTCCGCAATCACCGATCAATGACAGAATGTCACAACCGAAGACCAAGACCAAGGCACAGAGCAAAAAACAAAGAGATAGACACAATAATCCGTCAATTAATCTGCAGCTGTCAACGTCTCACCCCGCGTAAACTCAACTGATCGTTTTAGTGTCCGTGGCCAGGCCCCGGCCCGCAAATGACTAACCTAATATCGAGGACTTGCGCTTATCCAAACGTCATCTATTCTAGAAGGTTCAGTGGGGTCGAGGACCCTTGACAACGTTTCTCCAGCCATCCTCGATTCCTACAGGTCGCTTTTAGGCGCTCTCACAAGGCTTTCCTGGTCCTCGCCAAACTGCTCAACGCCAGTCACTTTTCCGCTGTCTCATCAGTCTCCATCTCATTCAAGAGGAGCCCGAGGAGGTGGCGGGTCGATTGCCTGCTCTCTTGCATCCTTGAGGGGCTTGTTTCGCTTGGCTGCAAATCATTGCAGTCCACGGTTATGGATCCGGGGCAGCATTTTTCTATACGCAGATACAGCACAGCACAGCAAGCTAGTAGGCAGGCAGGCAGTCGTCCAACACATTTGTTTTACACGGACTGGATGGCTGGATGCCTCCAGATTTCTCACTGACCCATCATTAACACAGCTCTTCCACGTGCAACCAAATCATCCTGGCGGGATGTTGTACAACTTCGGAAAACGCCTAACATTACACAACGATAGTAATATCAATGTTTGCTGCCGTCGACATGACACAAAGTCAAAGCCTCAAGGTGGACAGTGTTGACTCGGCAGGAAATGTCCGCGTAGCCGAGGACATTGACATAAATACTATACAAAGCCGTGTCACTCAAGGGGTGACACAAATTCATTGGATATCTAGGGATACTCCGTTTTAGCTCTCGCTTTGGCTCTTGATATGTAATACTCACAATATTTTCGAGACCCTCATCATCTTGCTTGACCTGATTCATGATGTAACCTTCGCAGATAGAAAGGCCATATATGTCCCGAGGCTCTTTTCATTCTTTGCATTCTTCGTGCTCACATGGCCCTTGACTATTTGAATGGGAATTAAGCAAGTCGTTTAAGATTCCTAGTCTTGAACCCCTTCTATCTGGAGAGGTTTGTAGCTGACCATGAAGCTATGAGAGTAAAAGCCGAGTCCTCATTGAATTTGTTTGAGAGTGGAAAAGGCCATTGCTATACTCTTGGAATAAGAAATCTCAATATTGAGTAATTAATCGTGTTCTCATTCGATGCCCTATGTTGTTACCAAGTGCTATCCCAACCATAAACCATACCCATCCAGCCAAGCACCCTTTTCCGTTACAAAAGCCGCCATATAGTTACATAAAGTAAACCCGGAATAGCTACACTGACTCCTGCCAACCTCTGTGTCCCACAGACCTTATGGTACCCTTGGGTATCCTCAGAGCTACGCTAGAGGAAACGCGAGTTGATATCGACGGCATCAACACCTGACTGCCTCGAACTGAACGAGTTGCTTCCGAGCAAGCTTGTCATTACAGAGGAGGAATTCTTTACACGAAAACTTCATCATCCTCATTATCATGAGACTGGTTATCCGAACCGTTATTGGAGCCCATGATAGAGCCAACAAATTCCTGGTACTTGAACACCTCGCCTCTTTTTGCACCAAGGTGAGCGTTCATGTTGCGGTTGAAAGCTCGTCGTCCAGTGAACCCATTCATGATCTTATCAACTTCACTGGCAGTTAGAGCCTTCTCACCAGGCTCGGGTGCTGTGTCAAGAAGTGCTTTTCGCAGCTCGACCAAGTCGACCTGGCCGCTATCGTCGTCATCAAAGGCAGAGAAGGCAGACAGCAGCTCGGCGCTTGGTGAAAGTGCTGCAAGTGCGTCGGCCAGCGAGTTGAGGAAAACTGCGAGAGTGATTGTCTGGGGTGCTGATGGAGGAAAGAACTTGGATACGTCAGCTGGGTTTGAAGGCAGGCCTGTTGAGATTGTTAGCTAGTGTTATCTCATTCATCATTTTCTTCGTTCATACCCAGCTGGTTGAGCATATCAGTAACATCCTCGCGGTTTACGACACCATCGCAATCTCGGTCCATGATCTGGAAAGCATCTCTCAATGTTCGGACCTGGGTTGCTTGCAGTTGCGATAGAGCATTGCCATTGCCAAGCGACTTTGATACTGGAGTCCTTGGGGCCACGGCCACTGGAGACATACGCGAAGGCGAAGAATTCATCTCGTCTCTAACAGGAGTCTTGGCCTTTGGTGTCCAACTGGGTTGTGTGCTTGTGGGAGTTGTAGGTCTAGCAAAGCGCGAAGTCGAGCCGAAAGGTCCTGCCTTTGTCGGTGATCCTGTGGGAGTAGTGTGTCTTAGGGGAGAGGGCGAAGCAGGAGATTCGGCGCGACGAAATGGAGAGCTTCGAGTAGGTGAAGAGCCATAGCCCAGGGGAGAAGGCTTGTATGTTACCGGCACAGACTGAAAACAACGGCGTTAGCTGGGACGGGCGTCACTTGTCAGGGATTCTCCGTCATGGAAGAAGTACCATTGTGCTCAACGTGGGTCCGGCGAGCGGAGATGGACAATAAAAGGTTTATGAGAAGACGAGGAAGAGAAAGGTGACAATTTGGGGTTGATTAGTGAGAATTTAGAAGGGAAATGTATCGTGAAAATGATCAATTGACCGTGGGATGGATATAGATAACTGTTGTCGTCATTGGGCAAGAATTGAGGTTGTAATGCGCCTTAACGAGGTGTGATCCAAAGTAAACAATGAAAGTGGTTCCCAGGGAGATGCATGATAGACGCCACGAATTGAGTGCCACAGAGAGTTGAGCCACATGTGAAAGCCAAGATTGGAGAGTCATGGCACTCGCCTGGCGCTAATGGGCATGGGGTCGGGGGAGGTGTGCTCCAACCACAAGCTGAGAGCTGCATGCAATTCAGGGGACGCAAGGGAACGAGACGACCCTTTTTCTTAGTGGGGAGCATTCTGAGTGGACGAGGGTTGTGTTCTGCTGACACTTTTTCAGCTTGAAGATTTTCTACTGAATGGTTATGGTCCAATGACTTGGTAGAGATAATGTTGCTATCAGGAGAAATTCCAATTAGAGGGATCAGCCGGAAACATATTTGGGCGTCACTTAAACTTGACCAACCGTTTTCAGTTTCAGGGGTTAGCAGCTATTAAATGGGAATGAGGGGGAAGAAAGGCTGGACCCGACATAGTGGATAGAATGGGTAGGGAGGGAGTTTGGTAGGTGATTGAACCCTTTGTCCAGTATTTTCTGAGATCACAACACCACTTTACTCAGATATACAGCATATTGATCTATCGTCGGATAATTGATAATTGATTGACTTGCTGGATACTTCCATCCTCATCTGTCTCCACCTACAAGGAAGTCAAGCCTCGTTGCGCAAGTAGACGCCCACTTGTATGTACTTACTTTGTGGTGGGAACATGTCTCGGTTACAACACTCTCTTTAAAGCTGTCTCTAGTTCTGTTACATATTCGATAACAAAGTGGTACTGGCTGGTGCTGTACATGCTGTCACAGCTGCTTGCTTTCGATCGAGGAGAATTGTTTAATTCTGTCAATTCCTCCAGTTACTGTAACGTCCAAAGTGGAACAGAGCATACACAGCAGAGCGTCGATCCCACTGCCTTGCATTACATTGCATGCATTCACCGCATCCTTTCACTCGAACCCTCCCTTTCGGACCCCCCGAGCTCGAAAACGAACCCCAACGCAACGCAGCGCAGCGCAGCGCAACATCACCCGATCCGGAGCCTACGAGGGTTCTAAATCGTGAGGGACTCGTGTTTCGTGTCTCGGAACCCCGGCCTCGATCCGCCTTCGGCACTGTCTTGTCTTAGCCTGTCTTGCATTGCTTTGTCTTGTCTTGTCTCGTCTCCTCCATCATTATGGCTTCTTCGTTCCAGTCAACGTTGCCATTCTTGACCAAAACAACCAGCAACAGCGGCGCAAACAACCACCACGGTCACGGTCATAAACACAGCCTCAGCAATTTCTCCAATGCTTCAGTCTCCAACCGAAGAACCTCCCTGGCTTCGTTTCACTCTTCGCGCCCCGAATCGCAAATGTCACAGGCCTCGCCGCCTCCTTCGAGGTCACCTCTTCCTCCTGCAGAGATCGATCGCATTTCCGATCCCAATTCGCAGTCAAAGACGCCTTCGACGGGTCTGTCCTCGCAGCATTCATCACTTTCCGCTCCTCGAAGGATCAACCATCATGCACGACCATCGAGAAAGCTTCGCTCCCAATACCCGCGAAGCTCCACGGAAAACCATGTCGAATACATCCTTGTCGCATCTTTCGATATCGATCGAGGTCCTGTCATGGAGCATCAATACCCAGTTGCGATCACAGGGGACGAAAATATGCTAGCAGAGCTCATGTTGCCGGATCAAGCCCACGCCCGCAACCAGGACTGGACAATCTTCTTTCTTCACAAGGATACAAGTCAGGAAGAGGAGGACGAGGAGCGCAAAGTTAAAGAAAATCGAAAGCAAAGGCGAAAGAGGAGGCGTGGTAGGGCAGCCGGTACATTAGACGAGGGGGATGAAGAAAACGAAGAGGATCTACCAGAGGACGAATGGGAGGACGATGATGAAGACGACACCGAATCTACTGATAGCGAACCTGAGGGCGGAGAGGGCCCTCCCCTAATTTATGTGCTTAATCTGGTCAATACCAAACATGACAAGTCGGTCAAGAGAGGGGCCATTGTCAAGGCCATGGCCATCTGCACGCGGCATCCCTTCTTGCATATCTACAAGGCAAGTAGCCTAGATCCACGCACGATCCTTGTGCTCGCGCACTTGCTAACCGTTTCAATAGCCACTGTTACTATTGGCTCTGGAAGAATACTTCAAAGCACCTGTTCCAGAGACATTGGCCATGCTATACGATTCAGTAAACGCCATGGATTTGTCTCTGATGCCTAAACTCAGTCTTCTCGAGCGCCACTTATTACAAGCAAGTGACAACAAGGATCTCTTTGTGGAGAAATTCGAGCAGATGATTCAAATGCGGATAGCCGAAGACCAGCGCGAGGAGGCAGCAGACCAGTCATTGGATGCGACAAGGAGTCCGACAAAACTGACTGGTATCTCAAGAGCTGGTACAAAGGCCCATGTCGAGGGCGGCCAGTCGATTTACTCTGTTCCCCGCGACACGCATGAGTTTGAGAGCAAGGTCATGTACAAGGGCATACCGATCCCTATCAAAGTGCCTGTTGCTGTCATGCCAGAAACCGTCGGTGACTTTTCACTCATCAAACTCATTCAAAACTTTTCAGATTCTCACCAAAAGTCGCCCCAACCATTTGCGCTGCACCCTCACCTCACAACGAACGGAGTCAATACGCACCCTATCATTGTGCTGGCAAATGCACTCTTGACACAAAAGAGAATCATCTTTCTAGGGTACAACATGCCCTCGGGCGAGGTCGCAGAAGCTGTCTTAGCCGCGTGTGCGTTGGCATCGGGTGGTATTCTTCGTGGGTTTACACGACATGCTTTTCCTTACACCGACTTGACCAAAATCGACGACCTGCTCAACGTACCCGGTTTTATCGCTGGTGTAACGAATCCCACCTTCGAGCTTCACCCCGAGTGGTGGGACGTCTTGTGCGATTTACCAAGTGGAAGGGTCAAGATCAGTACAAAGATCGACCCTGCCCCTGTGACAGAGGGCCTGCTGTACTTCCAGCAACAAAATGCAGCTTTTGCTGCCATTGCAAGCGGTACCACGAACACAAGCCAGGACTATACGGGTGATAATGCCTTCATGGCTGATGTTCTTAGGAGCATAGCTGCGAGACATGGCGAACGTGTGATCCGAGCAAAGTGGCGCGACTGGGTCGGCAAGTTTACTCAAATCGCAGCCAAATTCGAGGAAAGCGTTTATGGAGCTAGTGCCTTGTACATTGGAGGCGAAGATCAGGACTTGATGCCGCCAGGGGCCAATGGGCATGGTTATGTCTGGGCGGATGATACAGCTAAGCATAAGGAGCTTGCTGGTAATGTGACAAGAATCGAAGGATGGCGCAATACTCGAAGTTATTACAGCTTCATCCAAGTAAGACACCGCACTAAGAAAAGGGACGATCAAAGCTGACATTTTGCAGGATCTGGCACAGATATATACCATCAGGCCCCTGAAGGGTCTTGACTTGGCCCATCTTCACGACCGTTTGCGAATGCAACGCTTGACCCCTGCGCAGAGCAGAGATATTTATCTTACCATCTCCAAACACGTCCACACGTACGATGAGATTTGTCTACTGCTTAGTGTGGCCCCTGAGTCACACGCTGGATTGTTCTACCTTGCACTTGGCCTATTCCACAAGGACCGCGAAGTCCGTCTGAGAACAGCAGATCTCTTGGAGCGTATATCCGATCATGAAGCCGGACAGCATTGGTGGAGGAGTCTCAGTCGCTTCGAGAAGCTAGCTTATATGCGGCTACGTCGAGAGGTGGATGCTGAGATGCAAGCAAAGCTTGAAAAGGAAGGTATAAGCGCTGAAATTGAGAGGATAGTAAGCTGAACGTTTGAATTGGAGTTTCCATGTGGGCGGGCTTGTAGGAGTTTATTTATGGGTTGGAGTAACTTTGACGGGTCCTCCAGGAGGTGTCATGTCTGGGTTCGCATCATATACCTTTTAGCACTCATATAGGCGGCGTTTTTCAAAGACATTGGAGGAATACAATTGCACGTTGCATACGACAATCAATGTAATTTTGAAGAGTCATATTATTTAACTTGCTTTTCAATTCCTTGATTGGTGGATTTATGACCTCCCTTATGCTATCGTTCAGACCATAGCATTATTGAGAACATTTGCTGCTCGAGCATTCCATGTACACAACTTGAAGACACAAACTGATTCGTTTACCCAGAATGGCGCCGTAAATACACCCAACCGACTTTTGTCAAAGAACTGCTGGTTTCACCCTCTTACAGCGCACTGCGTGGTAGTCACAAGAGTCCGAGAGCCTTGGCGGCGTGCTTGACGTGGTCTTCGCCGAAGGTAGAGATGAAGAAGTAAGAGTGGTCATAGCCCTGAAGACGGGTTAGCATTGTCGTTTGATGGGAATGAGAAATACCTACATCCTGGTAGCGGAGAGTCAAGCCCTCAATGCCGGCATCCTTGACAGCCTTCTCAAGGTTCTCGGGGAGAAGCTGGCCTTGCTTGTAGAAGTTGTCACCAGTGCCCTGGTCTATTAGCATGATGTACTCAACAAGCGTGAGGGAGGGAGAGGCTCGGAACTTACAACATCAATGAGAGCAGGGAAGTTGCCCTTCCAGCTCTTGATGAGCTCAGTGGCATCGTGCTTCTTCCACTCCTCCTTGTCCTCACCCAAGTAACCCTTGAAGGCCTTGTCACCCCAAGGGCACTGAGAAGGGTTGGAGATAGGAGCCCAGGCGCTGACACTCTTGTACTTGCCGGGGTTCTTGAGGAACAGAGTCAGTGCACCATGTCCACCCATAGAGTGGCCAGAGATAGAAACTCGCGAGGAGTCAACCTCCTTAAACTCCTTGAAGATGAGGTCGGGAAGCTCGTTGGTGATATACGACTCCATCTTGTAGTGCTTGCTGTAAGGGTCCTTCTTGGCATCGATGTAGAAGCCAGCTCCGCTGCCAAAGTCATATGAGTCGTGCTCACCGGGCAAGTCCAGCTCGCGGGGAGATGTGTCTGGGTAGAGAAGAGCAAGACCGAGCTTGGAGGCGTGAGCATGGAGGAAGCCCTTCTCTGTGACGTTGTCGGGCGTGCATGTGAGGCCGGAGAGGTAGATGAGAAGAGGAGCTGGCTTAGAAGATGATGCTGAGCCTGGGAGGTAGAGAGTTGCGTTCATGGGTGTGCCGGTGACGGCGGACTTGTGGGAGAGCTTGAGGAAGCGTCCGCCGAAGCTGTTGATAGTAGCATTCGTAGTGAAAGCCATGATGTCACTGTATCTGAGGATTGCTTTGGGTTAGACAGAAGCAATTGGGAGGTATAAAGTTGAAAACGGTTTCAAGAATAAAGAGAAGATAAAGTGAAAGAGGAGAAATTTCAGCAGTTTATGGTTATGTTGCTATGAAATAGCTGAGCTTTATCCCGAGGAGGGGAAGCTTCCAGTCAATGGCGAGGTCTGGGGTAACCTTAACCCCACCATCGGTACCCGGATGCCTTCATCAACATGACGAATGCCGAATTATCTCCCCGGCTCCGGAATACGGAACCCCCTCCGTGTCACGGGTCGGAGACAAGATAAGAACAGTATATACACTGGGGGTAGCAGAAGAGTAGAGTCCCAAGTGACAAGTATGTTTAGACAGTATAAGGATATCTATCTTCTAATCGTTTGTGATGAACTTGGTATGCTCTGTGACTAGATTATTTTCTCAGCATGCATTACTATTCCAATAGAACGTGACGTTGAGATAGTATGAGTGATTGATTGTTTCATGTCTTGTCTGAAACTGATAATCATCATTCATTAGAGCTGTATCTATCTCTGCTTGTATACTTTGACTGAATGCCAAAGAACTAAAAGACCATCGCTAATATCGCTAACTCCAATTACTCCGTAGCCCGGTGAAATGCCCATTACCCCGTCGCCAAGGTTACCATTCCATTGTAATACCAAAAAAAGAGTACTCAATCGACTTAAGGCAGTCGACGGTAGAAGGCATAAAAGATGCCACCAAAAACAACCATGTTCGTGGATATATAGAACCGCCCAGGTGCACATATTGGCTTTTCCTGTAACATCCTCACAGGCTTCTCCTAATCGAACAAGTTCTCGCTCCTTGTGGTCTTTTTCAGTGAACAGTCAAAGCTGTTGAAGAGTTTGGGCCAGCCGACCCGGCTGAAATTGAATTTGTATTCGTAATTGAAATCGATCGCGCCTATTGTGCAACCCGTAGGGCTCATACAAGTATCATTGCAGCCGGTTGTACGAGGGTAACAGTTGAAGTGTTCGCCATCAGGTGCGAATGTTGTGACGTTGCGAAGGAAGGGTTCAGAAAGTTGATGGCACTTGTTAAGTGTATATACCTCGTGGGTGCATGTACCTGTGGAGTTGGCGCCAGTGCATATCAAAAGCTGTGGCGATGAGATGTCAATACCACAGAAAAGAGACAGCATGTAAAATAGGGAAGAGAGTCAACTTACACCCCCGACTGCCCGCTCATTCAATATGGGCACAGCAGAGATGCTGACGGCAGAAATGATAGTTGCAATAAGAGTGAAGAACTTCATTGTAGCGGTTGGGACTTGTCTCGGCTGATAATGATAGTGCGAACGAAAGTGTTAGATTGGCGAGTGTTGATGTCTGAGATGAAAGAGTATGAATCAGAGAGATTCTTCGCAGAGGCTGGATTTTAGTAAAATATATACTGAAGGCAGTTACGAATATCGGTTGGTCTTTTCAATTGTTAGCTGTTTCTGTATACCAACCTCCCGGCCTCAAAACACCACAAGTGCGACCAACCTCTTATAAGAAATGGAGTAGGATAATAAGCTTCCAATAGCACAACAGCTTCACTACATTCGTCTAATCCCTCCTGCATAAGAGCGCACGACTCGTACGATCAACACTAGACGTAACCTTTCATCATCGCCCCAAGTTCAATTCGGTTCAGTCAAGGGAGTGCGTATCCGCCGACGTCATGAAGGTCCCCGCCAAGAGGGAGATCATCCTGTCACCAAACGTCTAAATACCTTCAGGACCTTACCTGGCTGCCTGGATAAGATAACACAGCAAACAAACAAGCAGAATTAAAGCCGACTTGGCCGAGGCTGCATGAAAACTTTACTTGCATGATCTGCAAAGCTACGGCTGTCACGGCCTTTCCCTTCCCATCGATACCCGTTTCCGGACCTGTGTGGCACAACGTTGGAGGCTGGAAAGAATATTCTGGACTTGTGGTTGGTTGGACGATTCATCTAACCTGCGAGGACCCTTTCCAATATGCAAGAAGCCACAGACGCTGCAGGAGTCATTTCTTTGTATTTGAGGTTGATAATCTATGTCAAGCCCAGATTGCGTGGTATGAGGAGATGCTCTCTTGCCTGGATTGATTGACTGTTTATCAGACTTTGTGACGTATGAAAAGGCCACTGCGCTTTTGAGGTTGCGTCCAAACACCACAAGATGCCGTCATGTCTCGCGCCGGTGTTTCAGTGAAACACAATCTGGCCCGACGTATTCGGCCCATCAGATCCAAAACAAGCCATCTATCTGCCTTTTCCCACTTGATATCATTCTCCCATGAAAATCTACCGAACACTTCCGCATTGGCAGCGATGTGACGGGAGCATCCGTCAACAGTGTTGCTGTTGGGAATTTCTTTGTCCATCTTCATCACAGACGGCGTCAAGAGACAATCAACACACTCGTGCACCAAGACACAGAAGCAAAGTAGATTTCCTTCTTGTTTTTTTTGTCTAGTTCCTGTGTAAATCAATCTCAATCTCAAACGCCGCGCTTATACATGATTAATTAACCTCCTGATACACTATACAACATGTCAAGCCAGAAGGGAGCACACAACGTTCCAGCTCGATTGTATCTAAGGAGGGTCGCATGGGTATATACACCTCGGGGGCAATCGGTTGTTTCGCGACGTGCTAGTCCTTCGGTCGCTTACTGCAGCAGTTCCTCGCAGGTCCAATCCTCGTAGCTGTACCACACGCGTAAGTAGGGCATCTTCGAACTGCCTCAACAAGCATCACTTACTAGCCATCGGGCATGTATCGCCGCACGATCAAGGGGATCTTCTTTTCCCGCATCTCCTTGATCGCGATTTGAAGCGGATCAGTCTCGCCCTCGAGATCAACTAGCACAGGCGCATTCATGCTGTATCCAGTTAGTTTCCTGAAGTTGCTACAGTTTAGCAAGGTAATGCGGACCTGATCTGCAGAGCGCGTGTACCGAGGATGCGTGCCCTTTCGTACTTGGTCATGTAGGGTGTGGTAGTTCGCTCGTTCTCGGGAATCTTCTTGTCTTTGAGTAGCTTGTCGCCGCCCTTCAGCGCGTTGGCAGCTGCAGAAGGATCTCCTGAGACTACGACATTGTCCTGGTCTTGTCCGTTTTGTTGCTGGTCACCATCCTCCTCCTCGAGGACCTCGGGGTCGTAGTACTCGGTGATCTCCTCCTCCTCGTACATGGGCTCGTCGCTGCCTACGAGTTAGATTCGCGTGCGCCTGCAAAGATCGCGAAGCAACTTACCCGCCAGCGCCGCCAACATCGTCATCGCCGAAATCAGACATGGTCAGTGTCGTTTATTATGAACTTGATGAAGAATGAATGTGAGGGTGTTCTTAGTCCAGAGTTGCTTTCGCAATGGATGGTTTTAGAATGGCCCAGGCCAACCTCGTAAAAAAGTTCTAGAGAAGAACAAGTAAAACCTGGTCAGGCCGATGTTTTTCCGGCGCACCTTCCGCACCTTCGTACAAAGAAAATCAGCGAAGAAGCTTTCAGGTGGATCGCTCTTGACTCTCATCCCTGCAATCCCCACACAAAAATATAGTCACCGCCTTAAATTGAAATCAATTCTGCCACTTCCAGGCTTGCTTCGACATTTACAACACTCAAGGGTCCTCGGCATGACAGCATTATGAGTAAACGAGAAGCTGCTGAGGCAGCCTTTGATATCCCTCCAGCCAAGAGACTCTATCGTGGAGGCCCAGATGACTTATGTACGGTTTCTTACCCTTCCTGAGCTCTGAAGATGCATCTGCTGATATTGCAAACTTAGATATTGATGATGCTGAGGACGACTTAACTAGTGCTCATACTCCATATTCCACCCAGGACCCTGATTCACCGCAGACAGTTAACACTGCTGCTACGACCCCCCGGGCTAAATTTCCTTCTGATCTCAAAACTCTTGCTTGTACATGGCCTGGTTGCCCCAAGACCTTCAATCGACCTGCCCGATTGCGAGATCACCTCAATTCTCACACCAACTCCCGACCATTCAAGTGCCCTTATGATAGTTGCGATAAGGACTATATAGAGGACAAGCACTTAAAGCAGCATATCAAGGCTGTCCATACCCTTGAGCGAAAACATGTCTGTCAAAAGGAAGGCTGCGGCAAGAGCTTTGTGACGGGCACTCGACTTAAACGACACCAGGCCGTTCATGAAGGCGAAGAGAGATTCCGTTGCCAAGATTGTGGGCAAAGCTTCAGAAAGAAGGAGACATTGAGCAAGCACGTTCGAAAAGATCACCAGGGCCTGCCTGCACTCCAATGCCCAGAGCAAGGGTGCCGTCATGCTTTTGAGTCCAAGGCGGCCTTGAAGCGACACCGCGATAAGGATCATGGCGAAGCAAAGTTCTGGTGCGGCGAATGTGGTTTGAAGAGAATGCCCGATGGTACAGAACAGCGTGTAGGATTCACCACTGAAGTGCTGCTTCAGGCCCATATCCGCCAGGACCATCAAAACTGCATTTTCTGCGAATTCAAATCTGCTTCACGATGGGAGCTAGAGAAACATGTCGAAATGCACCATTCCGGCCAGTCCGTTGAGGATCGAAAGAATATCGCCTGCCCATATGACGACTGCACCAAGAAGTTCACCAAGAAGTCCAATCTCAACGCTCATATTCGTACAGCGCATGAAGGATTCCGCTTCGTTTGCGGTCAGGTTGACCTCACTAGTTCTGGCCTGCAGGACTGGACAAACGATCAAGGCTGTGGTGATAAGTTCAGCACCAAAAGTCGACTAGAAGATCATATCCGATATAAGCACCTCGGCCACGAACGCCCCAAGCTCTCGAAGCCTGAGCCGTCTCAAGAAATCAATCTTATCGATGAACTCTCTGGTGCTGCAAACCAGGCCGAGAGAACGATCTCTTGTCTCCACTGCCATGAAGCCTTCATTCGCTACCACGACCGGGATGCACATGTTGAGCTGTATCACCCACCGGCTACTGACCCATCTCTTATCCTAACTGGAGACCAGCTTGACCCTGCCCAGTTCTTCTTCGATGGGAGTTTCTCCAACGAAACAAATTGGCCTGGCATTTTGCCGGAGGATGACATCTTTGCCGCTACAATGGACTATGGCCCTCCGCGAGATGACTGGCCGGAGGACGAAACCAATATACTACTACTGGCAAGAGATCCAGCAGTACAGGATCCTCTTATTGACCCCGCTCTTGGTACCCTCTGAGGCAAAGAAAAGAAATGTGGAGTTAAAATGTTCTGGTTTTTGAAAGGTGAAAATAAAATAGATACCCGGCCGCAAGGCTTGACGGTGGTCAACATATGAGCGGCTGGCTATGACACCGTCACGATGTATGAAGAATGAATCGCAATGTCACAAAAGAGATGAGGATGGTTATGATGAAAAAATAAAGTTGTTTGGTCGAGTTTACCCAGTTCTCGCGTATAGTGAAATTGGTTCCTTTCTATCAGTCTACCGGATGCCGAAACCCAGAATGATTTTTATGCCCTTCCCAATGAAACCCGATTGCACCCCATACCAACACCGCGCAAGAAAAGGAGCCAAGGAATGACAGGAACGAATGTCAAAGCGGCAGCACGTCCCAGCATAGAAAGATACTGGCTAAGTATTTATACATCTCGTATGAGGCCGGAAATCTAGTGAGAGCCCACCAAGGCGTTACTGAATCCTAGTAAAGCCATGCCAAGGAAGCCAAAGAAGATGCAGAGGTTACGGCTATGGTTGAGGCTCAGACTCTCCACAAACAACTGCAATGCGACACTAACCATGATGCCGGAAGTGATAGCGAAGAGACATCCGTAAGCAACTGCGTTGGGTTGCATATTGGTCTTATCGGCGAGCTTGAACCATAGTGCAGCAATGCCTGCACCGATGGGTTGAGACAGACCACCGAGGAAGGCCGACCATGCCATGGCGCGCCAGCGAGAACCCAGAGCCATGTATAGCGGCAGACACATGGCGAAGCCTTCAGTGATGTTATGGACAAATAGTGCCATGAAAACATTGAAACCTAGAGATGGGTTTACGTGGTTGGTAGCGTAGGTGATGAATCCTTCGGGAAACTTGTGCAGGGCAATGGCAATGGAGGTCTGGAGGCCAATGGACAAGAATGCGTTTGTTGGAACGTGATGATGATGTTGAGCTTCGACATCTTCGTCCTCTCCTGCGGATGAGCATGAGCTGTCGTGTTCAGAGAGTTCCTCCGGGACTATCGGATCCAATGGCTCTCGCGACTTGGCCCTGCTGGTTCGATATGTTGGTCTCGCAAAGGGCTCAACAGAGTCCTCACATCCATTCTCATGCTCATGCTCATGATCGTGGTGAGCATGAGAATGTTCAGGAGCGCGGTTCAGGAATGATCCCGTGGTCGTGCGCAGAATCTGGGTCTGTCTTCCAGGTCTGCTTGGTAGACTGGTTCGGCTACTTAGATGTTTGAAGCACTCTTGTCCACAAGGGTCTGTGAATCCGTAGCAGGAGTTCGACTCGTCGCAGTTGCACTTTGTATCTTGTACAAAGGACATGACTCGCTTTTGAACTTCTCGCATGGACTTCCTTCTCTCAGGGAAGCCATCCGTAAGTCCTGTGGCGGTGCGGCTTCGTGCTGGACTAGCAGGGCGTCGGAATCCATCACGAGCAGACGCTTGTCTCTTGAGAGTCTGCGTAGGGCTATCCAAAGTGGATTCTAGCAGAGGTGTGGACTCGGTCGCTGCATTTTGTCCGTTACCGTTGGTTAATTTGGCAAGCGACTTGTTGACAGGTGCTTGTTCAGGCGGAGGATGGGAAGATTGGCGACGACGGGCGCGAGACTGTCTCCTCTCGTGGTGACATGAGGTGTCTTTGGTTGCATTCTCATCGTGTGTGTGATCGCATTCGACGACGTGGGTAGGCATGAATTGGTGAAGCAATCGCGAAACTCCTTGAATGCCAATGAAACCACCAGCAAAACAGGACATCATAACCAGGCCAGCAGCTTGAGTAGACCATTTGGCCTGCTGGAAATATTCTTTTGACTCCGGTAGCATACTATACAATGCGGAAAATAGCTGTTCTTTGTTAGCAGAAGAGATAGATGCTGTCAGAGGGACCTTACCATGACACCAAAACTCAAGCTGAGAGAGCAAGCTAAGAAGACATTGCTATCCTGGATGCGAAAGTTTCTCTTGCCAGGAAACAATCGAACAATAACGTCAACGCATACTATGGAGGCGCCAACAACGCAAGCTGAGAAAGGTTGTTAGAACTGTACCACGAAGCGCATTGGGGTCTTGGAGACGAGGAGCAACTCACCAATGCCGCTGACAACACACATGATCCAGCCGCGAGTATCATTGTCGAGGCTGCTCTGGCCCACGGATGTGGCCATGCTGCTTAGTTAAGTGTGTTTATTGTATTGGCTGTGTATGAACTGATGTTGCGCCTAGGAACGAGCTCTGGTGACAAGGCTAAGTGTGATTTCCGAGAGGGATCAAGACTTGACGTCGAGGTTGTGTGATGGGCGCAAAGAGGCAAGAGCAAAGAAGCTGTACTGGAGATCTTTTTGGTTCTAGGTCTGACGTAGCGAACGAGCAGGGGAATATCGATGCGGTTTTGTTTAGCGCAGTGGGCGGGGACCTTGTTAGTCTAGGTTCGACTCAAGTATCTACCTAGGTAATCAATGACAACAAGAGTCTTCAGTGACAAAGAAGAGGACAAAGGGGTTGATAAAAATGGTTTGCATGCGGCAGAAGAGAAGATATATAAGTTTGAGGCTGAATGTGAGTTTCAAGGGCCTTGCAGAGGCGTCAATGACAAGAAGGATGGGGCTTTGTTAATGCGCATCACCTTAGCCTGGCTCTGACGGTAATGGATGGATCATGATAGATCAAGGAAACCACGTCTAGGCCCTAACATGAGGAATTGTTCTTTTAAGAGAGATTTCCTATGTATTTCAACCTATAAATAATTAGCCCCTTAGAAACCCTTTTAGAGGATCGAGTTGGGGGTCAACTTACACCATCATGAGGCCGTGCGTCTCCATCAAAACTGTCCCTCAAGGTTCTCACGTCTCAGCATCTGCGCATCATTGGATCACGGCGTCTCGTTGACCGCCTGGCTTACGAATTACCATGCCTCTTTTGATTGTAGTAGCTGTAACGAGTAGTAAAACAGTGAGACATCAGTTGATAGTGCGTTGTTAATGATAGCAATCCCCATAACTGCCCAGGTATCGTGGGGGTTGTATTATTTGTGACTTAAGTAACTATTCCCATGATACAGTAGAGTCAGTGGTTTCTTAATAACAAGCCTAGTTCTATAGAAGTCTTCCTACAGCTATGCAAGCCAAGCATATAAGAGCTATAACTCCTCTCATCATGACGCCTCATACCTTGTCTGAACTAAAGTTTCAAGATGCGATTTGCGCGCGAATCAATTTCTCGTCTTTGTCATCCCCCACATCATAGGTAATGCTACCCATGATATTCGCTACGGTCCACGCTAACACGAACCTAGACTGCATAATGTGATCTTCCACTGAGCCTCAACCCCGAAATGCGTCTCCAAGTTAGAAGACCTCGAGAATTACAATTCCTCGTGGAGGGCTCTCGATGTACTCGTGTCTTGTCATACACGGCAACTTACATTCTCAAGTCTCACAAGCCACGCACCTTGATGAATCAATCTAAATCATACAGTGTCTAGAACAATCCCTACATGATTCATATCCTGCCTTGCCTCGAATCCATGCTATGCGTAAGGCAAGCACACGCTCAGTATCTGTCACTCTTATGCATTTCCCTGGTGTTCAAGTAGCGGGATCTAACGATATTCTGTATTTGACTGTTCCATTAAGGTACCCTCAAACTTCGAACTACCGCTTAGTGACGTCAAATCATAGGCCCCGAGACCCCTAAAATCTGCGCGATAACGGCAAAACAACGGCCCCCCACGTTCCGTTCCCGAGCTCAGCTCCCAAAATTTCTACGGATCGGCTCGAAAGCTCTCTCAAACCCTGTGATCGATCTCAATATCACGAGGCACTGCAACTCAACACCATTAGGCAAAGATCGCGCGTAATCTAACTCCCAGGCATTAGTTTCTCATTTACTGTTGTCCGTCCACTCACTAAGGTCAAACTTTATTCTACCTTCTTTTTCCGTAGCCTCGTTTGTTCTTAAGGAATAATAATCATGTCCAAGACTACTCTCGCTACTATGGCCTGCCTAGGCGCAGGAGGTGGTGCTGCTATCACTGCCGCCATCTACTCCATTCGAGGCGGTAAACGTGTCGAGGAGACCAATACTCTAGCTACGCCTCCTCCGTCAACCTCAAACTCCTTCGCCGCTCTTCCTGCTACCACCGCCTCTCCCGCCGTTCCTCCCGCCCAAGTCTTCGGACCTCCAGCCACTGCGCCCTCCGGTTTGCCAATCGACCCAAGCGCAATCGTCAACCCTGGGGGCCTCTTCGACTACGGCTTTCCAGGCCCTATCGCCGATGTCGCCAACCGCTCTGGCCTCGTCTCTTCCTACGATCGTCGTACACGAAACCCTCACTGGGTCGTCGAACATATCACACCTGCTTCTCTTGCCATTCGCGATGGTGATCGAAAGCACAGCAGCTTTCTTGAGGATGATTCTGTGCCACAAAAGTTCCGGGCTCTGCTGAAGGACTACTACCGCAGCGGTTACGATCGTGGCCATCAGGTCCCTGCTGCCGACTGCAAATGGTCTCAGAAGGCCATGGACGACACTTTTTACCTCACAAACATGTGCCCTCAGGTCGGCGATGGCTTCAACCGTGACTACTGGGCTCACTTTGAGGACTTCTGCCGTCGTTTGACAGTCAAGTATCCCTCAGTTCGCATTGTCACAGGCCCTCTCTATCTTCCCAAGAAGGAGGCAGATGGCAAGTGGTACGTCAAGTACGAGATGATCGGCACTCCCCCTTCAGTTGCTGTGCCCACACACTTCTACAAGGTGATCTTTGCTGAGGATGGTCGCGTTGGTGGAAACGTCGCGCTGGGCGCTTTCGTTCTCCCCAACGCCCCCATCTCTAACTCTAAGCCTATCACCGATTTTGAGGTTCCCCTCGAGGCTGTTGAGCGTGCTAGCGGTCTCGAATTTGCTACTAAGCTACCACCTCAGCGAAGACGACGTCTGTGTTCTGACCACACCTGTGCGCTTGTGATTCGAGACTTCGCGGATAAGCAAAAGGCGTTCCCTAAGAAATAGATGGCTACCAAGCATTTGTATAGTGGAAAGGGGAATATTTGGTCTCTGCATACAGGAATGAATGGCATGAGGTGCTCTATTGCCAGGCTCAATGGATTTATAACATATACGGCTGCATGAGAGCGTCACAATTATGTTACATGTTTTAGCATTTAGAATTATATGCACCACCGATAGCATGTGCATCTTGCCTACGGGCTCAAATGAATGATGGGTATACAAAAGTTTTCGATTGACATGTACATTACAGTTTTTGAAATCTGTGCCATATTCCCTAAGGATACAGTGTATGCTTGCTTTAGTTGCAAACAGTCAGCATTACGTAGACCACCAGCGCCAGAGGGTATCGAATCATCGGCGTTTCTTTTTCTTTATTCCCTCTATCTCGCTCTCGTGTATTTCCCTTGTCGTTGTTCGTGGCGCAAACTCTCCTCTTGACTGGGAAGAGGAGCTCTCCGTCGGGCATCTGCCTTGTCGGCATCGAATCCCGGCATGGGAGGTGGTGGGACTGGCATGGCAAAGCTCCCGGGCGGAGGAGGCATGCTGCCCGGTGGTGGGATAAGTCCAGGGGGTAATGCTCCTGGTGGTAGAGCTCCTGGTGGCGGGAGAGGCACGCCGGCCTTCTTCATAAGCTCGAGGAGTTGAGCTGGATCTGGAGGATTATTGGGATCCAGTCCAGGTAAGGGAGGCGGAGGCGGACCGCCATTGAGTCCAGGTAAGGGGAATGGTAGAGGCGGTGGAGGAGCTCCTGAGCCAGCACCGACACCAGGAATGGGAGGAGGTGGAATACTTGAGCCAAGGCCGGGTAGGCCTCCACCAAGAGGCAGTCCAGGAATACCAGGTAGTCCAGGAACAGCAGCTTTCGGTGCGTCTTGATCAACAAGAGCGTCCATCTCGTCTTCCATCTCTTGTTGTTCCTCCTCCTGGCGCTGCCGACGATTACCACGGCGGTCCCAGGTTCCTTGGGCCTCGGCCGCTGCTTCACCGATATGGTAGCGATCCTGGAAAACATCTGTATCACCAGGTCTAGCACGGCTCCAGAAACGCGTAATTCGGTCGTTGGATCCTGATGCCAGAATGTGTCCGAGAGGATGCCAGTCGAGGGACCAAATAGCATAATCATGAGCAAAGGGCACCTTGTGCATTGGCCATACCGACTGGGCGGCTACTGACGACGGGTCAGGGCTGTCGTAAGGAGCAACAGTGAAAGATTGGCCAGGAGGCGGGTTTGGTGAATCGAGTAGATAGTGGAATAGCGAGCCGTCCATACCACCAGTACTGAGAAGATTAGGGTGGATAGGGTGCCATGTGAGAGTGGAAATATCCTTCTCGTGGCCTTTGAGAAGGCAGATATCACGCATCATGCGAAGATCGAAAACACGAGCGGTCTGGTCTCTTGCAGATGTGGCGAGACAAGCACCACGGACCTTTTCAAACAGTACTTTTGTTATAGTACTCTTGTGACCGTGTAGAGTCGTTAGACAGCGGCTAGTACGAGGGTCCCAAAGCTTGACAAGATGGTCCTTGGAACCAGATACGAGTAGTCCCTTGGTAGGATGCCAATCCACACTTTTTGCATCCCATCCGTGGCCTTCAAGCTTGGATTCCATTTGTCCCAGAGCGAAGTCAAAGATCTTGAGGGTCGAATCGTCGCTTGCGGTGACGAACTTGGAATCACTTGGACTGAAAGCAAGGTCTCGAATAGGGTCAGTATGGGCGTTGATGCTCTGAACATTGTTGAAGTTTGGCTGCCAGTACTTGATAACTCCATCGTGATCCGCCGAGATAAGCCAGTCGTCACTATGTGAATATTCCAAAGCACGAATGGCAGAATCGTGAGCCTGCATAATGGTTTCGAAATTGAAGCCTGTTCCGTTCCATAGTGTGAACTCGCCACTGGTCGACGCTGTTAATAATCTTCGACCTTCTGGTGTCCACCGCACTACGTTGATGGGATGCTTAATCTTATTGAGAGAAGAGTGAAGGTGCTTGATAGGGATACTGTCGGCAGCTTTTGTGACACGCGCTGCAGGGGGAAGCATCTATTTTGGTGTCAGTCAGGGAGAAGTTGTTCATATAGAACGCTACTCACATCAACGATATAGCTAACGCTAGGTCGCTCAGCTTCGCCAGTATATCCTCCCTTATAGCTGGGGGCACGATCATGTTGCCAATGTGTTATAGTGGCGCCATAGTCAGTCACAGGTCCTGAAGTTGAAGCGTCAGTTTGAAATCAGTTGTGATTTAAGTCTTCAGGTTATGATGTATGTGTATTCGAATGCCTCTTTCACAGCCCCAGAAAGAACCCCTGCTTTTAAGCATGAGATTGGCCGAAATCGAAAACCTCGATTGCTCGTCTAAACAACAATCATCCCTTGAAAATACATGGGACAGAGACAGTGGATGTAGTTGCATCTCTCCCACAGCTTTCATATTTTTCTGCCACCGAGCAGCTTGGCAATGCAAACACAACAGGAGAAATGTCACAGAGTATGATGGGTAAACTTACGCCTGCCTCGGACCTTGACAAATGCCCCATCCTGGCCCTGGCCACCACCATGATCACCACGAGGCTCATAGGCCATCGTGACGGATTTTCTTTGGCGTATCAAGCATGCACAATAGCTTTGAGAAGCGCGTCGAAGGGAGTGGGTCCTTCAAGATGGAAACGAACAAGCAACGCAGGTATCAAGTCCCTGTTGGGTAATCTCTGAGTAGTTGATCAGGCGGAATTTCTATATGGTGATACTGAAAATTTTGATTCCTGTGATAAGACGTCGGGGGCGGCGATTTGCTTTGATAGAAGATGAACAAAGACGATGCTGTTACTTGAGGCGCGTGAGCTTCAGTTGAAGTTCAGAGCTGCGAAGCGCCGATTCAAGCGATGATTAACCGGCCAGCCTCAATTTTGGAGTCAGGCCTTTCTCCAAAAACTCCAAGTCACATGACCTCTCACTCTCCAAAACTTTGAGACTCTCAACGGTTAGATCTGATGAGATAAAGTGCCTCTGCTAAAAGGACGATGCACATGCGTGAATATCCTCTCGTATACCGAATTGTTGGGGCGCAGATTCGTCACCCACGGGCTCTACCCGAGCTTAGGTACTGCGTTAGTTCGCTCATGCTATGACTGTTGCATCTCACCAACAGCATGCAATACAACCGCACTTTCACATGCTTTCACATTGATTGATCCAACATCAGTCGCAAAGTTGCAAGCCTTCTGGGGCCTGTGCAACCTGTTGCCGCATAGGTATCTTCCCCCCTGCAGCGCCACAAGCCAGTGGCTCGGGGAGTTCGTCGATCCATTAAAACGCTCAGAATGCAGCGGAAGCCAGGGGTGTTTTGCTCCCGGCCCCCCCTTTAGCGTTGATGATTGTCTTTAGCCTCACTGTAAAAGTCCCTGAGCTGCTGCTAAAAATGACCAGAGCGAAAAAGCTCAAACAGCCCCGCCAGAAGAGACGCCAGGCCAGAATGGTTACTCTGCATAATACCTTAGTACTAACTTACCTATAGGTAATGGACTTGGCGAGATGGGATAACTCAGGCAGAAATTGAGGAGAGAGGCCGTTGCAAAAGAAACTCAATTGATTGTTTGTCTTTAACTGGAATGTCTCCTTCGCCTCCTTTTTTTGTCCGACCCTTTATCTCCTACATTCCTGTGGTTTGATAAACTCTTTAACGTGCTTTATCTCGAAGCTGTAGGTGGTTCATTCACTGCGACAGTGGCGCCCTCGGTATCTTATCATCCTTGTAACAAACGCCGCCACCCAAACAACTTGACGTTGACAAGGTCGTCGTATCTCCGTCGGCTACTCTGCTCAATTCTTTCTTTTATTTTCTTCTCGCCTAGTTTCTTGAGCTTCTCCATTTTGCGCGATTAGTCTGCCGCCTAGGCAAGGCTCTTGCAAGATGAATTCGGCTACAGCTACGAGCATAGAAACCTCGAATGGCTCGGCCTCTGTCTCCCGGCGCAGCGGCCACGACGTCACACAGAACGAACCCAACAATCGCACCAGCGGAAACGGTAACGGAACTGCCACGACCAAAACCCCAAAGAAACCTGGCCAGAAGTACAGACACGTCGCTGCGGTTCACAAACAGACGAGGCCTTCATGTCTGAGTCACGATTCCGATGCTGCTCCCAGCTTTATTGGGTTCCGTAACCTCATGGTCATTGTGCTTGGTATGAGAGCTTCGATGCCCCTCATCATGATGTTATCTGTTGGGTTATTAATGCTTGGCAGTTGTTGGAAACTTGCGATTGATGATTGAGAACATCCAAAAGGTATGCTTCATCTCCTGTCCATCAATTATGCCTTCGGCAGCCAGCTAATACAGTCTATAGTATGGAGTATTGATCTGCGTGAGGTGTCATGATTACAGCCGTCAAGATATTTACTTGGGTCTACTCCTTTACTTCCTCATTCCATGCCATCTTCTCGCCGCTTACTTGATTGAGCTGGCTGCTGCTCAGCAGGCTCGAGGATCTCTCAAGCGTGTCAATGATTCACCTTCTGGTGGCCCCTCAGAGCAGGAGCGCAAGCGGTTTCATAAGACCTGGGTTGTTGTCGCGTGGGCTCACCTTTTCAACATCACTCTTGCCCTTGTTCTCACCACCTGGGTCGTGTACTTCAAGATTCATCATCCTCTCATTGGCACCTTCACCGAGATGCATGCCATTGCTGTTTGGCTCAAGACTGCATCATATGCTTTCACCAACCGAGACTTGCGACATGCCTACCTGCACCCCGTGGAAGGAGAGCGCGAACTGGTACCTGAGCTGTACACGCAATGCCCGTATCCCCAGAATATCACCTTCAGCAACCTGGTATACTTCTGGTGGGCACCCACACTCGTATACCAGCCCGTGTATCCTCGCACAGATAAAATCAGATGGGTCTTTGTGGCCAAGCGAGTTGGAGAAATTTTCGGCCTCAGTGTATTCATGTGGGTTGCGAGCGCTCAGTATGCTGCACCAGTCCTTCGGAACTCGCTCGACAAGATCGCTTCCCTTGACCTGATGTCTATTCTGGAACGGTTACTCAAGCTTTCGACCATCTCCCTAGTCATCTGGCTTGCCGGTTTCTTCGCACTCTTTCAGTCGTTCCTCAACGCCCTAGCTGAGGTTTTGAGGTTTGGCGACAGGTCATTCTATGACGATTGGTGGAACAGTGAGAGCTTGGGAGCATACTGGCGGACGTGGAACAAGCCTGTTTACACATATTTCAAGCGTCATCTGTACATGCCCATGATCGGGCGTGGTTGGAGTCCTCAAGCAGCCAGCTTCGTAGTCTTCCTAGTATCGGCTATTCTTCACGAGATCCTTGTTGGTGTCCCTACGCATAACATCATTGGTAAGTTTACATATTCTGAATCATAGTTACACAACTGACGATCGCAGGCGTCGCTTTCCTGGGCATGTTTCTTCAACTGCCACTTATTGCATTGACCAAGCCTCTTGAAAACATGAAACTTGGGCACACTGGTAAAATAGTTGGGAACACTATCTTTTGGGTATCATTCACCATCTTTGGACAACCCTTTGCAGCACTGATGTACTTCTACGCTTGGCAAGCAAAGTATGGAAGTGTGAGCAAACAGATGACGACAGTATCGAATTAGAGTGCCTTGGCTATGGACAAAGTTTCTGGATACTGTTTGGTATTGCTCAGCTAGCATATCTACCGTATTGGTACGATACATATTTGATAAACTACTATTAAGAACTCGATTGCCTATCTTCGTACATTTCTAGTATTACTGTATTTACATGCGCCTATGGCTAGATCGTCCCCCTCTTCTCTTACATCTTCTAAGCAATGAAAGGAATCTTTGTTCCCACTCTCTTCCGATATTGTACATAGTCATCTTGGAAGAACTCGATCAATTTGGCCTCCTCGTGTTTAATTCGCTTGCTGAAGAACATCCAGAGAACAGCCGCATAGGCAAAAAAGCACAGAATGTTGCCCATTACTAGCTGTGTTCCCAGTCCCCAGTAAAAGAATCCAAAGTAGCTTGGGTGGCGGAAGATTGAGTAAATGCCTGAAGTCACCAGCTCGTGGGAATCCTTCTTCCTGGTCTGGACATGATGGTTGAAACTGGCTCCAGCTTGCAACATGGCCACTGAGCGGACGTACTGTCCAGCGGTGACCATGACAAGGCCGAGGAGCAGAAGGATAGGACCGGTACCATAGGGTGCCCAGTGTCGATTAGGGAAGAAGAGGTTAACAATGGCACATTCGGTGAACGCAGCTGAATGGGCGATGGCGTATCCTGGCCAGTTTGCGGTCAGAAGAAAACTTCCAATGCTAGCCACAAGTGTATTCTTCTCAGCCGTAGTCCAAAACTCGAGAAAGTGAAAAGCCGAGAGTGCAAACAGGAAGAACGGAACACGCCAAGCAGGGCTAGAAGTCAAGAACAGAATAGCCCCCATAGAGATAGCACTACAAGTCAAGGTAATTCCGAGGCAGAAAGCTCGAAGAGCGATACCGGAGAGTGACTTGGGCTGGCCGGCGAAGTAGGGCTTCAGGATCATGAGTTCGTCCAGAGAGCGAGAGTTGCCGGAGAAGGAGTCATGATGAGTAGGCGATGCTCGATGATGAGCAGCTGAAGGGCTGAAGTTGACGGGTCTAGCACCCGCGTTTTGCGTGGTTTCAGACATGGTTTTCTTTGATGAAAAGTCAGAAAATAGTCTATACGATCTCATGAGGTCTTCAGGGGTTGATGAGAAGCTTGATGAAAGATTAGGCGATCAGATGAACGTACAAATTCTGAGAAGAGTCGTGAAGAGAAGAGAAGGACTTGAAAGGCGGTCTTTGGCACTGGAATGAAGAAATGAAAAGTTATTAATCAGAAGGCGTGTTGGCCCTCGTCCCCAAATGGCGTCTGCAGTCTTGGATTGTAAGGCAGAGAACAATATCAAGGTTGTCGGCCTTAGCTCATGAGTTTGGAGGATCTGAGCTTAGGTAGTGGACCTCTCCACCCAAGCGTTGGCTCCAGGGTGGCCAGGAAGTCAAAGTACCTACCGATGAGCTGTACATGAAGATGCTATCTGGTCAGTATCAAAAACGCCAAAAATGACGGTCTTTGAGATTACTTTCTATGTCATTTTATGATTTGGTGGCTCTTTTTGTCTTCTCGTCGGCGCTGATTTTCGAGGCTGGGAGAATCGAACTCGGAATCTGAGGTAGCTTTGAATAAGGGGTACTTTGGAGATGTCAGTTTGCTCAAGACAAAGTGACCGCCGAAACCGACATCACAAAGGAGATCACATGGATGTTAGGAAGGAAGACGCCTTTTCACGCACAGATAAGCTACCTATCTATGTTGGTAGCACTTATTCGGGCTTGACCTTCAAAGGCTCATGTGTGGGTCACGATATCTATGTGGAATTGCTTCTAGAAACAACAATGGGTATAGTAGATTGCAAACAAAGATACTGGTATGCACCGATGCCCTGAGCTCTACTTTCTTCCAAAGATTTCCACCTGCTAATGCTTCCGTACCTGGTATATGATCATAATTCCAATGCCCAAAAACCATACTCGACAGAGCACAATTTGAAGTCAACGCAGCTTACTCTAGGCCGGCCTTTGGACAAATACGTAGTGTGGAATTACTGGCCTTTCCACACGCCCTAAAGCGAGAACGTAGCCCTTCTTGTGTAGAGAATGAAGCGCAAAATGGCCACCTTCGTGACGTCGCAAGGTATCGGTGGTTTGCGATAGATCTGCGATAGATCGAAGCTGGTATCCAGTCCGAGGTAGAATATTATGTGAATGGCAATCCTACCTCAAAGTCCGCCTTGGATTGAGAAAGAGGAAATAATGAGTACCAATACGTTGATGAACCCCCAGGTACAAGGAATCCAGGTGTTCATCTCGTAGTATCCAGCAGAGTAAACAGCTCCCAACCTAATAATTCGTTAGCCAAGGTACTGTGCAAGACTAACACGACTTACACTAAGCCAACAATACTCCCGGCCATGACAGCCTCAAGCCCAGCAATAACGAGATAGATGACAGGTACTGCCCATAGATATCTCCAAGACGACTTCTTCCAACCGTGGGTAAACATGGCAATCAGAACTGCCCCCATGTGGAAGCATGCATATATAATGAGCGTCCATAGTAAAGTAAATCGCCAAACATCTAAGACATAGTAGAGGGTATATCGTTTGTCTGCGGTGGTGTCATATAGAGTCTGGACGTTCAGGGATGGGAAGCGCGGCGTCTGATAATCTGCTGGAGGAGTATTTGGCAGGGCCATCTATCGTTTGTATTGATTAGCGCTTTGCTTGCAAAAAGGATGGAACTCAAGCTGAACATACCCTGCCATCATGAAGGCTGCAACAGCTCTCAACTTGGCCGATTTCTGCTGTGTCGTTGGGAATAGGATTGAATATGATTAGGTATGATTATTAGGTGTTGGAATTAGCAGTGACAGGGGGCAGGGGTGCCAAGGTGCCTACTACTAAGGTTTTGATGGAGCTGAAAGTGCCCCCCGGAACGTCATCCCCAGGCCTCGGCAAAAGCCCGTGAAGTCGGCATGCGCAACCGCAACCGCGACCTCGGACTTGTCAACCTCCACTAGATCCATCATCAACTCTTCATCGATAACTCCCTCTCATTCACCATACAATCCGAATGCGTCGATATGTCCTCCGATAGACTCCTCAGAACAGTCTTGCAGCATTACCCAGACGTCCACGATGCTGCAAAGACCGAGCAGATCATCGGGTCGACAACACATCTCCTCACGGAGCTCACAAACCCTCTAAATCTTGGCCTTCTCACATCACAATTGTTAACGGCCCCTGCGATATGGTTTCAGTCAGGCGGCATTCGCACTTCGGTTCGAGTTATCAGCATATACAATACCGCGGCCGCGCGCATTCATAACTATGAAGTCGCTAATCGCGATCGGAAAGAACCCCATGAGGGTGGTGGACTGAGCTGTGAAGAGTGGACGCGCGCCGTTGTTAAAGGAGCAGACGATCGATCGAGGCGATGGCAGCATCTTTTGGTTCTGACTGGTGTTCTTATGGGAATGGAGTCTAGCAATCGGCAATCTTTGTCGCGTGGCATGAGGAATACTCTTGAAGAGGCGGTAGTGATGGCGGCAAATCTGGCACTCGAGAGTCGCGAGGAAGATGGTCCGGTTGCAGGCGCATCGGTTGTCATGGCACTTAACTTTGCCTTTCCGCTACTGTCTGACTTCCATCGAAGCCTCATCAACTGCAATGCGCTGTTGCCTCTTATTGTATGGACGGTAACAGCTGAGGAGGGCCTCGACCACGGCCAGTTCTTGGCGGTAGTGAGCTCCGAGGTTGTCGAATCACCAAACCACCTCCTCGCATGGTCACCAAATACACCCTCGTTTCGATTCATCCAAGAGCTGGATAGGCGACCTACTCTAGCCAACATGGGGCCGTTGGCGAAGCTTGCTGGGTATGCTGTTCAACAGGCTACAGACACAGAGGCTGTGATCGCCGCACAAGATACTCTTCTTGCCTTTAGCCGCCAGGTATTGGAGATGTGGCGGTTGAATCGTTTGAGCGACATAGATCCAGCGCTTGAGGGCAATGTGCTGACCCAGGAGACCATTACAAGCACCTGGCCAGTTTTATGGAACCTGCTGAGGAAGCTCATGTTTGGGACGGTTGCTATTCTGCAGGCGATTGTCTCACGAAGTCTCCTCGACCCGCGCATGCTCAGCGATATGGCTGCTCCTGTCATTGCGTCAAAATCTCTTCGCATACTACGCAACATCTTCTTTATCTCTTCAAGGAACGGCAACAACGCGTTCCAAGTGTACAACTTCACATACCTCACTTCTATCGACTCGATCTCTCGGAGTGCCCCTGCTTGCCACAGCTTCCTCCAGGAATTCCGACCATCTGAAGATGCATCAACGTCAACGACATATCTACAGAGAACCTTGGACCTATTCTACCTTAACATCTCTGAACACTTACCACTCACTCTGCCAACCGATGCATGCGATGCTCTTATAATCAAACCAGCAATTGCATATATCTCACACGAAGGACCTACGACACAAAATATGGTTGAGATCTTCGAATCCGCACATAGCGCTATTCTATCAACCATATCTTGCCCTCAGCATAGCCCTCTCACCATTGAACTCACACCTTTCTATATCGCTCTGCTTTTCAACTCATTCCCGCAGCATATTTCATCCCGTCAATTTAGAGTGGCCTTCAAGACTGTAATGCAGATCGTATCGCCTCCCTTCCCCATTGCAGAGCTGGAGCCGCAGCTATCGGAGACACTTCTAGAGATGCTCCGAGCTTCAATCTCCACGGCATCGACGAGTCTGCTGCCACCAACAGCAGATATTGTCGCACAAGCTGCGATGGAAGAGACTCAGGAGGAGCGTCATTCTCAGCAGAGTTCACTTGCTTTAGCTCTAGTTGATTCACTTCCATACCTCCCTCTCCCTCTGGTGGAAGAATGGTTTACGATTGCTGCTCAAGCCATGAACGAAATTGAGGATCCCGTGCTAAGGGAACCAGTCAAGCAACGGTTCTTGCAGATTCTCGTTAGTGGAGAGCTAGACGTGGAACGAGCAGCTATTGGGGTAGCTTGGTGGGGAACTCGAGGAGGTCGAACACTGATTCTCGGCGCAAGCGCGGAACCTGCCATGATGAGCGGCGCGCTTCCTGGGCCTGACAGGTCTAGCCATCTGTAAAGATGACATCCCTCGGCACAATGTTGCCATAGTGTGCATGCACTGTTCTGGATGAATTCTTGACCTTGCCGGGTCAGAAAGTGTATGTTTGCCGCAAAGTCAAAGACAAGCTTGTTGCACGTTACATTAAGGATGTAATAAAGTAGCTCAAGCGGCAGTTATTGGCAACTTTAGTTACGCCGTGGAATGATGACGTTGTGAAACATTTCAAAGGGGTTTCGGTTTGTTGGGCTGATCATCTGGCTATCGTGGGAAACCCCGCAGGAAGCATGTGGGCGTTACTGGTGTTGGGCTTGTTATAGCGAGTCTTGATGCAACTGTGTCATTTGTGCTTGAGTATCTAGCCTCAATGGGCGATTTGTGCTCGAGGCAGATCGAGATCTGCTAGGAATTGGGTATGTCTCCGTTGAAGAAGCCGGACACGCCGGGCGACGATAGTTTGCTGAGAATGGGCAATCACCACACGTGGGGAGACAGAATATTGGACAGGGCACGAACTGGATGCCCAGAAGTTTGACTTAGCTTGGATGTCTTTGTTGGTGTGGTGGTATGAGGAATACATACCGAACAGCGAGGCGTGTTGGCCTGCCACCAACCCAGACGCTCGTGAACTTGTTTGGGAACAGAGATTGCAAGTCATACCCGGCTCTTATAAGATAATACGACATTAATAGATATGAAAATCTGGGAATGCACTCATCAATATCAAGGAAGCAAGCTACGATAAGCAATCGAAGGATCAATTGCCAAGGCAAGGGTCCTGGTGAAGCGGGGTTGCTATTGCTTTGCTGCAGCACCCATTCTCTCTCTATCAAGAGTGAGCAGTTGTTCTGGAACTTGAGCGGGGAGTCAAGACAAGGTTGCTAGGCCCGATTCCGGGCGCGATCTTGACTTAGACCCCGTCTTGGCAAATGAGGGGAGGGAATGTCACTCAGACAATTTCATCTTCTGATGCCGATTCTTCCTCTCAAGCGTCCTTTTCTGCTTCACCTTGTCTCTCATGGCCAAGCTTCAGGCCAAAGTTCATATCCGTTGCTCCTCGGCTTTGATCTGAGTCGATCATCCGGGCCCTGAAGATCTGGACTCTTCTTATTAGACCGCAACTTGGTTCTCGATGCCGATAGCTTGGTACCGATACAGCTCAGAGCTGGCATAGCCACAGCCCGTGGAGCCTACAGGTCAGCTCGTCCAGGTTCTGGGACCTGGTTTGGACCCTGCAAAGCTGGGTCGCGGAGGGTCCGTTCATTGCTTGTTTGGCCTAGCGTTTCCCTGTTAGATCAAGGCTAATGCGCTTTTCAGGCAGATCAATGGCCTGAGAGGTTTCAATACGTACCTTGCCTGAGCTATCTCATCACAGACAAGAAACATGACGACACCAGACAAGACAAGCTGAGACGTGCTGATCGTGCCAGTTGCTTGCAGAAGAGGCTGATTCGTGGGAATGTCGCACTCACTGGCTAGGCAATGCACAAACAACAGGTTTTTACCGAAAAGTAAATATAGTACAAAATGATAGAGGGGTTGGAGGGGCATCAAGGGACCCAAGTATCGTGAAAGATATCTACGTTCGATTTCTTGGCAGGGTCTATCATGGAGAGCTTATTCCAAGGACATCCGGGTTACAGCGAGCACAAGCATTTGATCATCGGCTTCGAATTCCCAGGCTAAACTTAGCTTTGGGCTGGGTACATGTACCTCATGGCACGACAGCTACAGCATGTAGCTCAGTCAACGCGCGTTCCCTGTGGGACATGATCACATCGTCTCAAGATTCTGATATCCATCTACCAAGTCTCGCAGGTTGCAGGGTACGTACTGTACATGGGGTGTTCCGAAGCTAAAACATTCTGCTAGTTAGTCCATGCAGCTTCAGCTTTCTAAGACAAGGTCTATGCCGCAATGGAACAGCGGCACGTCATTCCTCCCTGTGATGGATGAGGGAGGAGGGGGAGCTTGTTGATCCACATGATGAAGATTGGGAGCTCCAAGTTAGCTTGGAGGGGGAGGCAGGGAGGGAGCTTCTCTCACATAGGTATTAAACAGAAGCTTGCCCTCTCATGCTCGAACTATTTCCCAATCATACTATTGCACCATCTATCTATCTACATCATCAACTATCTATCCTCTCTCAAACCAAATCCCCCCAATAATCAACATGTCTGACAGCTACGGTGACAACAGCTACGTATGTTCTCTCAGCTCTATCTACCCTCTCATGAAGCTAACTCTCCCTCAGGGCTCCAGCCGCCGCGACAACGACAACGACAACGACAACAGCTACGGCTCTTCCAACCGTGACGACGACAACGACAACAGCTACGTACGTTCTTCACATCTTATAACCTTTCCCATCAACCCTCACTCACACGTAACAGGGCTCTAACCGTCGTGACAACGATAACGACAACTCTTATGGCTCTGGCAACAACAACAACAGCAGCAGCTACGTGAGTGCATACTAGTCCTCTATACTTGCACATACTAACGTAGCTCAGGGCTCATCTGGCCGCGACAACAGCGATTCGTATGGCTCTAGCAACAACGATTCATACGGATCCAGCAACAATGACTCTTATGGCTCAAGCCGTCGTGACAATGATAACGACAACTCTTATGGCTCGTCCGGTAACTCTGGTCTGAGCGGCGGCAATGACAGCTACGTAAGTGAATTACCATGCCAAGTAAATACTTCATAACTAACATGAATACTAGGGCTCCAGCCGTCGTGACAATGACAACGACAACTCCTACGGCTCCAGCAACAAGGACAGCGATTCTTATGGATCCAGCAACAATGACTCTTACGGCTCCAGCCGCCGTGACAACGATAATGACAACTCTTATGGCTCCAGCAACACCGACTCCTACGGTTCCGGTAACAAGAGCAGCGACTCTTACGGCACCAGCACCAGCAACACATACGGCTCTAGCAACAATGACAGCTACGGCTCTAGCAACAACGACAGCTACGGCTCTAGCAACAACGACAGCTACGGCTCTAGCAACAACGACAGCTACGGCTCTAGCAACAATGATAGCTACGGCTCTAGCAACAACGACTCTTATGGTTCCAGCAACACATACGGATCTGGCCGTGACAATGACAACGACAACGACAACAACCGATCAGGTGGTTTCCTCGACAAGGTCAAGGACAAGGTTGAGGACAAGCTCAGGGGAAACAAGAACAGTGGTGACAACGACTATTAAGAATGAATGTTTGAGAGAGATCCTAGCGTGTTAGTGTTAGCTACTTATTGAGTGAGATGATACATTCCTCGCTCCTGAATTTCATTTCATTTGTGTCTATGTGTTTTCAACCAGATGTCTCGTGACGTAATTGTTATAGGATTCCTCATGTAAGCCAATTTAAAGAACAAGGTAGTGAGTGCTATAGCTTGCCATTTCAACCATATAATAATACCCGTCACTATCTTGACACCTTGGCGACACTGACATGTCACGTCTTTTCGGGCCCAGCCGCCGCTGATTCGAATTGAATAAGCAGTATTACCCTTGGTGAAAATCGCTCTCATTGTATGCATATGCAGGATAAATAGAACACAAAATCACATCGTCGTTATGCCGCTTCGTCCCAGCTACACCAACTTCTTATCAACCTTGATAAAGATCGCACCATCCGTGATGCGACCCTCACAATCCATGAGATGCACAAACCGATACCCACTACCCAGCCTATCAAGTCTCATACAAGCCCAAGCCGCCAAGTCATCCCTTCCAATCTCATCATCACGCACTGTAACTCGCACCCATGAGAGTTCGTCGAGGACATGAGGCACAGGGGGGAATTCGAGACGTTCACCAGCAAAGTCAACCATGTTGCCACGGTGTGTCTTTGTGCGGGCCTTGTATTCACCCTCACGCTCGTGTCCTTCGTTAGGGACAGGGCCGCCGTGGAATTCATCAGGTCCTTCGACGTGAAGCTCGACTTTGACGTAAGGCTCAAAGCCTCTGGTAGAGGTGTCGCCTGGCGGGAGTGGGATGTTTTGAGCGGCGAGGACTGTGATTGTGAGATGGAGTGATTTCCGGGTCATGGTGTTTTCGGTTTCTTCGTCGTTGCGGTTTGGACGGTAGCCTAATAGAAGTTAGATGGATGGTTCGTGAGACGGCTTAGAATGATTATGTATGTACCTTGGGGTTTGAGGACATATCCTCCTGTTCCAGCAAACATGCCTTCGTTGAGCATCATGCCCTCATCCCACCTCTGCCAATTGAGCGCAACGATCTGAATACCCTTGCGCCAGAAAACAGAAGGATCGAGATTGGACGATCCTATTCGCAAGCCCCAAGGATAAGTTCTCATGAGGAAGTGTCGATTGTGGTTGAACAGATCCGATGCTTGCTTCTCGTGCACATCGATGACCTTCTTCTCTGACAGCGAAAATATGTGTGTGGGCATGCCAGCTTCTGGCTGAGTCAAGCTCTTGAAAGACACACCTCGGGCATGGAAACCCATACGACTCAGCTCTTGTATAATCTTTGCCGGCTTCTTTGGCGGAGCATCGCCAGCCTGAGCACCGGGGGCTGGCGCCCTGTCCTCCTCCTCACTCTCCTCTTGAGTGGCATCTGCACCGGGTGGTGCATACTTAACCTTGACGATGAGCTTTCGACGCAATTCATCTGGGCTGGGCAGAGCATCAGGTTCGTTCTCGGGCTCGGGGACGAGAAGATCGCCCCAGACTTCCTTCATAATGCGGACCATGGCAAGTTGCTGATCCGGTTTGCAGTGGACTTCAAGAGAGACAATGACGGGCAAGTCGCTAACAACAAATGCGCTCTCACGAATGGCCTCACAGACAGCTCGGAAGGAAATCTCCTTGGTTAGGGTGTAGCCGTGGAGCACACGGGGCTCAACGATAGCAGCTTCGGGCTCCGTGAACTCGGGATCGGCGCCGGGAGCGGGAGCGGGTTGTTGGCCGGAGGCGGGGTCGGGATCGGAGGACTCATCCTTATCACGGAGACTCGTCTTTGCGAGCTTTTCTTTGAGTTTTCCAAAAGTGCTTCTCTTTTTCGTCTTTTTTACGACTTTCTTTACACCTCTCTCCTCGTCGCTGCTGGAAGGACTACTCGTGCCCTCGGGGTCAGACTCATCGCCGTCCCAGACATCGATCTCGATACAGCGCCCGCCCCGCAGCAGAGTTTCGGTGTAAGGCCTGGTCGAGCTGTCGCTCGAGAGTTGGTTTCCGGTGAGATAAGTGTTGTGGCTGGAGCTGATGAAGTATGAAGCAAGGGGATATGAGAGGTCTTGGGGTTTAGGCGGGGTTGTAGCAGCTGCATGAGACGACGTCATCCAGGCCATGAAGCCATCCAGATCGAGGTGGTCTCTGGCGAGAAGTTCCTGGACAGCGGGTGAAGAGGCATCTTGTTGAACATCTGTGATGAAGGAGGCAAGTCTCTCCTTGCTCCAGGTCTTGTCTTGTCTATCGGCCAGAGACTGGAAAAGCTTGACGAGTTGGCCGCTGATGACGGGGTCGACGTTGGAGAGGGAGCGAGTAACTTCGCTGGCGCCTCCGCCAGCTTTGAGCTCATGAGCCATGTTTTGGGTTTGGGTTTGGGTTTGGGTTGTGGTTTTGGTTTTAGTTTTGTGGTGATGTTTATGTTTCCCACCTTTTGAAGAGGCGAGAGAGCGGAGAGAGCGGAGAAAGGAGAGGGCGATCAAGTGATGTTGGATTCGTGAAGTTATTCGCTGTCTTTGAGTCTGGCCTTGACCCAGATCCAGAGCCAAAACTTGGCTTTCACTGGCGTCTCCAGCTGTAACTGGGCCCTGCATGTTCTAGACTCGCAGCATTGATTAAGGTGATTACCGCAAGGAAACAGGAATCTGAGTTAGAATAGGTGATGAACAGTGAATTAATCAACACCTGGCGGCCTCTTCTTTGCTTCAGCTATTACAGGATCTATCTATCGAGGCCTCCCTTTCCTTCTCCCCTTCATTTTAAATCTCACATGCAATCAATGGATGGCCTCATAATCAATCAAGCTTGGGCCCAAGACAGCCCACGACAGCCTCAGCTTCAGCTTCAGCGCTAGATCCGCTATAAAGGCTGCCCAGGCTCCAAGACCCCTAAAAGCCCCTGTTCTGTCTCCACCAGACAGCACAGCACAGCACAGCCATGACGCAGTATCAAAGAAAGGTACACAGCCGTGCTTCTATTACATACATAAATTCGGTCTTTGTTTCAATATCATCACAAACGTCAATACTTTTGCTATCAAGGAAGATAACCCCCAGTAAAGACAACGGCATATGTAGTATGTAGTGTAGTTATGGTGTTCAGGGTGTGCTGTTTTTAGTATTCCTGGACTAGGTTCACCTTGTGAATTGCACTCACTGTTCGATCCTGTGATTCATTCTCTCACGTCAATAAGGGCCTAAGGGACCTTACTATGGCGGGTTACGTACAGATGGGTTTGCGACTTTGCTTTCGCGCACATCTCAGGGAGACTCCTGTTTGGCGGGTCTGGGAAGAGTCCTACTACTGGGATCTCTAACTAGGTAGCCCTGGCTCTCTTTTAGATCTTTCGAGTAACGTTGGTCGTAAATGCGCCCAAACTCTATCCCAACCAAAACAGCCCCTGGAAACAACATAGGTACGCTCACAATATATCGCGAAATTACATTGTCCGCCCTGCTGGCTTACCGAGTACCCAGCCCAGAAGAGCCAGGTATTTGGCCCACTCGGCCAGCAAACCTTTGTGGAAAGTAACAAGAGGCGATTTACGTATCTCGATACTCCCCGTCTCTGCATCCAGAAGCACTGGGACACCCGAACAGTCCTGTACGAGCCAGTAATGAGGGTCACCTATCCAAGTAACTCATGTCAGCGGAGGAGCAAAAGAATTCGAGGTAGTGCCGTACCGGTATTAGCTTGTGCTTCTGCCAAGTAGTCTCGAGGGCTGTGTCAGTCACCATGAGTAGCAAGGTGGTGAGTTCGCTGGTTCATCCGCAATGCATCTCCAGAGACCCTCGATGGTATTCGCATGCAAGAAATAGCCCAGATGGCGGCATGGATAGCCCAAGACCCTCCACCCCTGACCGGGCCCGCGTCCAATAGATTCACACGCCTCTTGGTCTTCCGGGATCATGGCGAGATCTACCTGATCGTTGCGAGTTTCAATGCCGAGTACGTCGAGTACATCTGTGCTCGCAGTGTTCGAAGAGTAACCAAGGATTTATTTCTCGAGCTGAACGAGTATGGCCCGTTCTTCGTCAAAGACTCCAAGCACATGAAGCAGTTGGGAACGATCCGTCTGGCCGTCTCGATTCAAGGCGGCTTATAGTGCGTGTGCTTCTTCGCCAGGCCCACAGCTTTTGTTCAAGATGATGATTTCGGCCCCATCAGATAGACAGTTTGGCGATGACCTCTCCAGCGTGCAAGGCGTATTCGGTTTCCGGTGTTAAGGGCGTAACTCCTACGATGAACTGCTCTTGGCTATCTTATCATAAGCACTCCTGAACATGTAGGTTCCCTATAGCAATTGCTTTAATAAATTCACAAAGTCGGTCTAATCTTGCGCTCAATCATTTTTGGCGTTTATTGCTGGACTTGCAGGATGGGATAACATGTAAACCCGATGGAAACTACGATTGATTCGAGTTATCACTCGGCCTGTTTATCACTCTACCGTCAATCGGGGTGAGGTTTTCACTGAAGTGCCAAAGTGCAGTTTGCTCATAGACTCACTGGCTCTTCGCCACTCGTTCCGCATCTTTCCTTTTATCCAAAAAATCATCCAGATCAACATGAATCCTCAAACCCTTTGAAGTCATGGTCTCAAAGATACCCTTGAGTTCCGAAGAATCCATCTCGCTGTTCAAAGTGAGGAAAGCCTCCATCATGACATCCTTAGACCAGGGACAATGCCTCAAGGCCCTGAACAAGATATCCTTAGCTTTCGGTCGCAACTCTCTGTGGGAGCTGCAGAATTTGATGAAATGTATCCACAAAGATGTATTAAACTTGCAATTGTCGCTTGAAACGGCGTGCTCGAAAGCTGCTTTCGTTGTGTTGACGTTTCCCCGTTCAATCTCGTGATGGACGGCAAATATTCGACTGCTCAGGCAATCCTGCGCTGGAGTCAAGACTGTTTCGTGCAGAAGCGTTCTTGTTTCGTCGATAACGCGAAGACTGGAGTCGGCCCATTCGAAAAGTGATAAGAATATGGTGTTTATCGGGAAGTACATCAGGAACTGTTTCAGCTGCTCCAGCAGATATGCGCGGCGAAAAGGTCTTGGCTTTGTTAGCAATAATATCTGACAATCTTTTGGATTGGGACTCACCCTCGGCTTGCGTGCAAGTACAGTAGCCTCGACGCAAACTGTAGTAATCGCTCATGAGCGCGAGATGCTTGGTAGCCTCGAGACTTGAACTCGAGAGACATTCGGTGCACTGTCTCTATCGCAGCCGAAATACTTCCTTGTGATGCCGACATCGGTTCTGCACAGCTCTCAGAAGTCAAGTACGACAACAGGACTAAGCACTCGGCAGTAGTACTGGCATTCTCGAGGTTCGCGCTGGAAATAAAGTCACTCGTTAAAGAGGAGAAAGTTCGGTGGGCTTTGAGAATATGTGTTGATGATACTTCAGGGGTTCCAGCCGACCTTCGAAGAGCATCGTCTACAGAGGAGCATAATCTTCGAACTGCTAGCTGTTTATCACCCCCCTGAAATTCCATCCACGACCAAGTTCTCCATAGGGCAAACACATCTGCTGTTGGTGAGTTCTGCAGTAACTCCTTAGCATGGCGACGAGTCAAAATCGGAGAGGACAGATTACTCACCGACGCGAACTCAGTTGCTGATGACAAGACCTTGGCTGCAACTTCTTGATTTTCATTTGCATACTCAGCAATAGCGTATGCTCGGTAAAGACCAAAGTTCGTCGGATAGCGCTTCAGCAAAGCCTTTGCCGCTTTCTTGACACTAGAGCTATCTTGAACATGAGACAATGCCAAATGATATGTGGCCAAACCCTCAAAGTTGACATTGTGAACCAGTTGCTTCGTTGCGTTGACCATAAATCCAAGCTCAAGGCTGTTCATTCTATTCCTTGAGGGCAGATAGGAGAACCATTCTGAGTGAGGGAAAAGGACGTCGAGCGTTTCCGAGCCGCAAAGAGGGTTCTGGTGGAAAGAAGGGGGCTTCCTCTGGATCTCAGTCGGATCCTCGTCTCCCGATAGTGGCCTGGGGGCACTCGACTCTGTGTGTAATGTGAAAGCTGCAAGGAACTGATCATGGTACGCCTCTTCGGTCCAGTGGCCAGACCAGAATGTTGGAGGGAATCCCTGGAATATGAGAAATGCGTCCAGCACTTGCTCCTGCACAGCAGGCAGGATACTCTGCGGAACGAAAAGGAAAAGTGGCTCGATGTCAGAGAACATCACCACTCTAAATGGGTCGTCTTCTGTTCCTTCGTCCATGGTCCTAGCGGGAATTCGAGCCTGATCAGCTTGTGAGCTCTCTAGGATTGCCCATCGTTTGTAGTCATCTCGAGACTGGTATTCGGGCCCTCTGATATCTTGCAGTGGTTCAGGAGCACTGCCTATTCCACCATCTGCTACAAATTTCGCCCAGCCTTGAGCGTCTGCTTCTCCTATCCTCGGAACTTCACTCTCCCAGAAGTCACGGAGTGATTCGAAGGCTGCACTCTGGTCGTCCAATTGCGGGGGCCGGAAGAAGTTGAGCTCTAGAAAAGCTTGCCAGGCTGCGGCTGCAAGCTCCTTATAACCGGAGTCATGGATGAACCTGGTAAGTCTTAGAAAGACATAGATAGCTTCCCTCAAGTCTTCAGGCTCAATGTTCAGTTGTGATCGAGACATAACATGCCGTATTCTATCCAGGTGCATTTGCTTGAGGGTGTCAAAATGGAAAGCAGAAATATTGGACATGGCAAAATCAAGATGCGTCTTCCACAGAGTGAAGCTCTTATCCTCATCCTCACGCAACTCGAGCCACTTCTTAGCGGCGACTTTGCTATTCCATACTCTTACGCCTTCCCGCATCAGAGGAATCAGCACCCTAATGCGATCCTGGTGGTTTGACACATTAGACAAGGCTGATTCAAGCATATGCAGCTTGATTTCCGCAAAACTGTGCACCTCAGCTTCAAGCGCCCTGTGACCAATATCCTCGCCTGCTCTCAAAAGAGCATCTTGATGATTTGCCAACTCGAGCCATGCATCTATATCATCTGGCTGGTCTTTGACACGTCTCGAGAGCTGAATTGACCTCCACTTCAGGGGATTATTCTGATCGAGATTGATATCGTCTGCAACCGCATCTGACTCGGATTCCAAGTCGCTGTCATCGTACTGGCGTGGTTTCGCCTTTCCCTCTATGGATCGATAAGTCGGCTGTTCCTCATCTTCTGAAGAATCAGAGGCTTGATGCAAGTGTGCACGCTTCTTAGACGAGCTTAATGCCAAAAAGTCTCCGTCTTCTTCACCTTGGCCATCGTTCTCCTGTTTCCTGATTCTCAACGGCGTAGGTCTTATACGCCAGTTTCTGGAGCGCAGACCATCCCTGTCTTTCAAGGCATATGAACCTTCACCAGGCATACGTAGACTGAACTGATCTCTTGGTCCATCGCGATGAATTACAAGACGACCCCGTGTGCCAAGGACCTTTCCGTATCCATCACGATAGTAAACAGGAATCTGAGACCGGTCGAGACCTCCATAGCGAATGATTAACGGGTCCCCTTTAGTATCAATGATGTACAGACGCGATGGATCATCACTGCTGCGTGTAACTTTAGTGAGCCGGCGGTGCTCAAGTGCTTCAGAGTTACCAGTTCGCGAGTTCTCACGGTGTCGGCCACGAGAGTCTGTGCGATGCTTTTTGGGCCGGCGATGGTCGCGATGTGAGTCAGAATGGTGATGACTCCGTTTCCTCCTGGAATCTCGTTCGCGTTCTCGCCCTCGCTCTCGTCCCTCGTCCTTAGCACTAGAGCCTGTGGGCGTGTCCTTATTCTTATCCTTGTCTTTTGGTTTGAAAGAAGAAAATTTGGGTGCTTTCAAGTCGGAAGTACCGGATTTTGGCTTAAAAGATGCAAATTTAGGTACCATAGGCTTGGTGTCCTCATCCTTGCTGGACATTGTGCTGGTAGATCGACAGAGTTTTCGTCATATCCTCATTATTTTTAAGATTGTTTGTTCGAGTTTGAACAAGGATTTGTGAGTGTTTTGCTGAAATGAGGGTTGATGACAAGTGCAACAGAAACAAACAAAACACACTTAGGTATCTTGTATCCGTTGTATGTAAGTTGACTGCGGAAGTGAGTGAGAGCGCGTCAGCCTCGACTTTCAGCCACAGCGAAATGAAATACAGTGCGATATCAGTTTCTATACTATAAGCATCGACCTCAATAAGACCCTCCTCTAATATTCCTATGCCGTATATATCTTCTCTTGTAGCAGAAACAGAATTACCACAGCATCTCATTTATTAAAATATTTCTCATCACGCCCTTGTACCTGAAAGAATCATCACACGGGCACCATCTTGGACAGCAATCCCTGAATTAATCCCGTCCATGCCCGTCTTACAGTTTGAAGAATCCGATCGCATAGAGCTAAAAAAACGAAGCTAATGGTTGATCAGATTGTAATCATTCAATGTGTCAGTCCTAGGGACAGGCTGTCCATCCATCCTACAAGCCAGGGGTTGCATCCATTCAATTGAAGCATTGGAGTGAGTCCATATTATCGAGTGGAAGCTTAACGGCCCGTGGCGTCCACTTTCGAGGACCTGAATAAGCGGGGATGACACTGTATCTTAGCGGTCTTAGCAGGGGTCGTATTACAGCTCAAAAACTCCGTGCTTTCTGCCCCTCGCTAGCTACAAGTTTATCTACACTCCTGTCCCGTCCCTCTCGAGCCATGGATCTCTTCCCATCAACACTCGTTACATACATTGCTATCTCCGTCGTGACTCTTCTTGTCGGTTGGCTCATCATGGGTCTCTTCGGCGGCAACAAATTCTCCGTCGAGGGCAAAGTATGACCCATCATGATACGTCTCATGATCAGTCCCTTTCTGCCACAGCACGACTAACAATGCCGGTAGACGGTCCTCATCACCGGCGCATCCGAAGGCATGGGCCTCAGCGCAGCCACTCAATTGTCTGCCAAGGGCGCAAATATTGTTCTCGTCTCTCGAAGCGCCAGTAAACTCGAAGCTGCACTCTTCACCGTCAAGGTATGCTGCTATCACTCCATGTTCTTTCACAATTACATGCTGACTTGACCTAAGGCCGCAGCCAAGAACCCCCAAAACCAACGCTTCCACTACATCGCCGCCGACGTCTCTGCCGAATCATACGCCAAGCCCCTCCTCGAAGAAGTCATCAGCTGGAACAATGGCCAAGCCCCCGATATCGTCTGGACCATTGCTGGATTCTCGTTCCCCGAACTGTTCGTCGATATGGAAATGAAGTCAATGCGACAGCACATGGACGTCAACTTCTGGGGCACAGCTGAGATGGTACATGTCGTTATGCGCGAGTGGCTTGCTGTGGACAAGCCTGTCGAAAAGGAGCCCAAGCACTTCATCATGACTGGAAGTGTCTGTGCCTGCTATTCTCCTCCAGGATACACTCCCTACACCCCCTCCAAGTACGCAATGAAAGGTCTGGCCGAATGTATCCAGCAAGAAGTCATGCTGTATCCTCAGAATGTTCAAGTCCATCTGGTTTTGCCTGGCACCATTCTCTCTCCTGGTAATGTCCGCGAGAACGAGCATAAGCCCGAGATCACCAAGATCATTGAGAAGGACGATCCCAAGCAAACCCCAGATGAAGTTGCGGCGGTAGCTATCAAGGGCCTGGAAGCTGGACAGCACCATATTACTGTCAACTTCCTTGGTTCACTCATGAAGTGGGCATCTTTTGGTGGCACTCCCAAGAACAGCTTCATTGATGTTCTTGGAGCTCTGCTTGCTACAATTGTGTGGGTCTTTGTTCGTCCTATTCTTGACCACCAGATCAAGAGCCACGCAAAGAAGTACGGCCACCCAAGCTTGCACAAGAAAGCCCCAAGCGCTTAATATTAATAATGCATTGTCGGGTTCCAAAAAATCCAAGTAATGATTAGAGATACCCATTTAATAATAATAATGACCAAACCTGCTATGCTTTTCTGATATCTATCTATGTGGTGGTATCTATCAATATCTATAGTCCCCGTTTATACGCCGCTCCATTTACCAAACTTGGTATATGACTTGAACATTTCCTTTACAATAGCACGTCCGCTTCCATCCATGGCGTCGTTCAGAATCTTCCTCACCTCAGGGGGTGTGATATCGAAGATGGAGTTCATGGCTGGCTCGAGAGCTTCTCTCACTCGGCGGGGCACATCAGCTTCAAGCTGTAACTTGACGTACTGCATCATGACCAGGTACATATGTCGTCCAGCTGAACGCTTCGCCGCATCTGTAGCTGAGTCAAGAGAACTCTGGTGCTGAGATCGAGATACAGCACCGGCTGTTGGCTCGCAGATAAGAGTAACAAGACGGGCATAGCGATGAGCCTTTGTCTCGTGCGAGCTTTGGTGTAAGGTATCAGTAGTACTGTGGTTGATGATGAGGTTACGGAGAAGAGCCTGCATTGCTGACAAGAGAAGGTGGTGGTGGCCTTCAAGCCGGAGACGGTGTTTCTTGATGATAACTTCCATCAAATTGCACAACAGTGCAAAGGGTACTCTTTCATTGGACACCTGTTCGTCAAGCGGCTTCGTTGACAGGCTCAAGTCAGAGATGGTGTTGAGCACCAACTCGATGTTCCATTGGGTCATCGACTGGGGCTTCTTCTCCAGGAGTGTGCAGAGAATACGACACACTCGGGTACAAACGGACTGGCTCTTGAGCGTCAACAGGGTTGAGGTCAGCTCACTGTGAGCGGCCGCTAGGTCAAAGCCGGAGCTTTTCCCTTGTAGATCAGGGCATGCTACTCTGTGTTAGTTGACACAACTTCAATGGCTTCAGTTGTCTTACCTAGGAGCTGGTTCACAACGGTATAGATAGCCGATACTTGACCTTCCGAGTCCGAACCTTGCACAAACATATGAACGAGGTCCCTCAAGTACGTCATCTTAGCGGAGGTGTCCATCTCCTTTGTGACCGAAGCAACATTTCTCTGAAAGAAAGGCTCGCGAAGTTCCTGTGGTACCTGGCTGATGCTGTAAAACGTTGTTGGTCGGGGTTCTTCCAAATGCGTAGAGAAGTATGTCCTGAGGAACGTTTGTATTTGCCATCCCCGGAGATCTCCTGCCGCCATGGCTGCATGGCTGCTCTTTTCCGCCTTTCTGATGTCCGATTCCTTTAGTTTGGAAGCCCCTGAAAGACTCGTAAGCGAGTCTGCGGCATCGACTGCAGCAAGAAGCCTGAGGTCGGCAATGACATTGTGAGTCTCAAATGCCTTCTTCGTTCTCAAAAAGTAGCCAGTCGCTGCAATTACACATTTCCCCAACGCATCCTTTGCTGCATCAGACACTGTGTTTAGCTCAGGATGGCTAGCGAAGCTTGGCGACTTCTCAATCTCAGTGATTAACGCTTTCAAAAGGGTCATGCGGCAAGGCGACAAATCCCCAGCTTCTTCACAGTCAGAAATGAAACTACGGCTCTCCTCAAAGTACTTGTTACTTCGCTCGTCCAAATGCTCCGCCATCTGCCGGATAGTGGCCGCTGCCATCATATAATATGCTTCGATCAGATCGATTAAAGTGCCGTCTTGGGTAGGTGTTGAGCTAGAGATGTCTGACATGGCATCCGCAATATCAACTAGATGGGAGAATTCCATCCCTTCGTAGAAAGTCGCTCGGCCCATCAACTTGGTGGACAGCCCGAGGATGTATCTCCACCCCTCGATCGATACCCTTTTTGTCGTCTTTGCTCTGTGAGCATTGAGCAATTCCATAATACGTTCTCTCTGAGGTCGAGTAAAGGCATCTGTATGAGTACTGCTCAAGCTCCGTATCCAGGTCTGGCTGCTCTCTGCAGGCCATCGCTTCTCCTTTCCAACCTCTTCCAACGACTTGATCAATCGGTCGATAAGGTCGCCAGCGACTTTGACTGTGTTCATGTTGTTTTCGTTCTCAAGGAGGCATGCCCAAATATCCCTCAACTGAGTAACTTCACTGCTGGGTAAAGATAACGCATTCTGCAATGCTTGCGGGAGGGTAGCTTTGGTGCCATAAACGAATCGACTTAAACGACCAGAACCCTGCAAAAACCAGGCCAAATAATGCTCTGGGGCAGCTTCTTCGAGGAAAGCTGGCTTAGGGTCATGCTGTAAGAATGATGAAAGGTCTCTCCCCTTCAAGGACTTTGATGAGAGCAGATCCTTTGACAGTCGAGTGGTGAAAGCATCTACTAGGCTTGCGGGCTCTCTGATATGTGCGTCATCAGGGCTCATGGAAACCCAAGCTTGACAACAGCATTTGAAGGCCTCATACGTTTCCTTAGACTCAAGAGGTGACTCGGACAAAATCCTGGTCAGTTGTCCTTGGACAGAGGCCCAAATTTCAGCTCGTGACTCAGGGGTCACCCATGAAATAGTCTTCGACACAACTCCCCACTTCAGTGCTGTCAAGGTAGACGACGTCTTTTTCACTTGGCTTACCAAATCAAATAGCTTACTGCCAACAGCATCCACGTATGTCTCGCTTCGAATGCCCTGAGCAATGCAGTCCAAGAAGAGGCAGAGTGCCCGGGAGTGTAGTTTCTCTTCCTTGACCCACTCCAAACCCTCTAGAAGCTGCTGTGGTGACATCTCCTTTTCAATCAAGCTCTCGAATGAAGTATTTCCATGTTGCCTTTGACCAACCTGGAGCCATGGCGATGTAATCTTAGTCTTCTGCTTCTCAACCTTACAAAGCTGCTGAAACCATAGTTTCAAGAACCCAGCAAAATCTCGTCCAGTTCGGTATACTTGGGCGATGGCTTGAATAATCTTGGACACTGATTCTAGATCCTGTGGTTTAAGCTCTGGGGAGACGCTTCGCTCGCAGACGGTCTCTAGCAGGCTTTCGCCTTCAGGGAGCTTGAACACATCAAAATCACAATCAGCGATGACCGCGGTCAAATGCCAGTTTGTGCTATCCTCCTGTAGGGCATACCCTCGACAAATAGAACGCAGATCATTTGTGTCGATTGTCATCGACTTCTCAGCTGCTCGCTCTAGAACAGCCTGCACAAGCTTATCTCGGTTCTCTTGTCCTTTTAGCGAGGCTTCCACAACTTTGAAGATCTGCTTCATCCAGTCGATATTTCCCTTCCGTAACCTTCCTTCACTGAGTGCATCTGTCACACTTGAAGCTAAGAAGTACAGCGCAGGAGCTGCTGTATCAAGATGTTTCTCGGCTGCATGAAGTGCTCTGGCGACGGGTTCCATATCTTGTCGGTTAATGAAGGCGGCTCGGGCGGGGAATATCAAACTGCGATGCATGAAACTTTCCAAATCGATCGTCCATTTCGCCCGTAAGGGCTCTCGTGTAACCCTGTCGTGTGATCCATCGATACCCTCAAGTTTGCTGAAGATGGCAGCGGACGGTGTGAATAGCTGCGCTGCGACCTCCAATGTATCATCGGTTCCTTGCAAGTGGAAATCCCAAATGGATGATATCGTCTCGATCCAGGATTCCCTCCCTTCTTGCTCTTCACCGCCAGTAAGCGCAACATTGCACAGCATTAGGAACAGTGATGTCAAGGTCGCTGCATCGGCTGCTGAGTTACAGAACAGAGATCGGATATGCTCTGCGCCGATCTTGTCGTGGGAGGATTGCGTGGCAGATGAACGAAGGCGGTCCAGTAATGTCTTTAGGGCACTGAGTAAAGCATCACCACTCATAAGACACCCTTCAGTATCTCGCAGAGCTTCCAGGTCGAAGCTTTTCGTTAGCGACCGCTTTCTCTTGGAGGAACTGGATGATGAGTTCGTAGCTGGTTGTGAGATATCTTTCAGAGTTTGCTGCAGCACTGCAACGAATCGTCTATCTGCAAGAGACTTTGCGAGTGAGAATAAAGGAATGCGCTGAAAGACGCATTCAAGGATAGTCCAGGTCAAGGGCCAGCGTCGCAAAGTCTCAGCATCCTTTGATGCGCCGTTCATCGACTTTAGCAGCCATCGCAAGCTGCTCTCCTCTGCAGCATGGAATTGGCTATCTGCTGATACCGTCAAACTCTTCCATAGTTTTTCTAGATTCTTTCCATCTTCGCCCGGACCATTTTGGTCAAGACCTCTCACAGTCTTAATCAGGGCCATCTTTTGCTGTAGCACGTGTAAGCATTCACGATTGGGAAGCCGCAGCAAGACAGATACATACGAGGGTTGAAGAATGTTCTTGTGCGGAATCTTCCGCCATTTCCACGTCCATAGCGACAGTTTTATAAAGGAATAATTAAAGAAATGGTAGAGAAAAAAAGCCATACAAACCTCGATCTTTGAATGCGCCCCGCGACTTTTCCTGAGTTCCACCCAAAATTTCCAAAGTTCTGCCATAACACTAAACCATTACCGGCCAACCATTCTCACCGCCTACAGCCCGGCTCTTGTCACCCGGCTTGTTCCATATTCAAGCTTGACATCACATCCATAGATAAAGCTCGTTGCAGCTCTTAATTTCGCTCGTCACGACCGATTGCACGACCCAAGTATGCCAATTCCTTTTGTTTTATTAATCTTCAATCATTGAAACTGACGCGATACTTGACAGTTCAAAATGGCCGATTCCACTGTAGCCCGTCCTCCTCCCAGCGCCATTTCCCGGCCGCTCAGCGAGTCTCTTCTCAATGAGAAGGTAATCACGAGATCCGGATACTTCAAACACTTTCTGTATAAAATTTCAGTACTGACTTAACTCTAGTGGGATCGCTGCCTCTCCAACCTCCTTGTCAAGTCCTCCCTCGGTCTCGGTTTCGGTGTCGTCTTCTCCGTCCTTCTGTTCAAGCGAAGAGCATGGCCCGCATTCGTTGGTGTCGGCTTTGGTGCTGGCCGTGCCTATGAGGAGTGCAACTTCAGCCTGAAGCAGGCTGCGCGAGAACTCAAGAAGCAGTCCGCATAAGGTGTTGCAGTGGTGGGCGCCAATGAAGAGAAACGAGTCGTTTATTTTGTACCAGCAACGAACACACCAGAAAATGGCGATGTATTAAGGGATGACACAGGAAACTTTGCCGCGGGCTTCACGAAGGGCCAATGTCAGAGTAGGATGGGTTTTTCAGATTCAATAGAGGTATCATGTACAACAACCTGCCATTCCTGACCTTTCACCAGTCTTCGACCCCGTTGTCCCTATACCTAGTCTACAGTAAGGGACTGCCCTACTGTTGCGCCTCCTCATATGTCGCTGCGTTCATCGTTGGTTGAATCTGCCTTCTCTGTGCCCCCATATTGTCCTCATCCCTTCCTGTTGCGGACAGCGGGGAGTCCAGGTACTCATAGCAGCTCTCACAGTCTATGACTAATTCTGAGCTATTCGTGGAGAAACTCAGTAACTGGTCAATGCTAAATCTTCGCGCTTCATTTGTGTTGGTGTTTTCCAGCCGGCTCCTCGAGGGGATTGTAAGCAAAGATAGGTTGCGTTTTAGGTTAATCAGCTCCAAGCGGAGCTCTTCAGCCAAAGACTGGCTTCGCCTTCGGACACTCTTGATGAACGAAGCCTCATGGTCATGATATGTTCCATCTCCTTGACCTGGCTGGTGCAACGTATTCCAGTGCGTCTCACGCTGTCCGTTCTTAGCATCTCGGGTCCCTCGAGGTGTTCTGTAGCTGGCGCCGATTACGATGAAGACAGCGAGGAGCAAGACGAGTACGAAGACCACAATGGCGATGAGTATGATTTCCAACCTATCCGAGTCGACAGATCGCTTAACGTCGGGCATCCTTCTTTCTAGTTGAGTCGCACAATGCTGGCTACACTGGAGACGATCCGGTTCCAGGCCGTACGGATCCGGGCGGCACTGACGGCTCGTCGAAGGTAGGGTTAAGCGAAGAGGAGGTTATCTTTGCTTTCGATCTTTTTAGTGATGCACAGGAATTTGTATGCAGTGTACAATGGGTGTAGTGCATAGGAAGGTAGTAATAGGAGCAGGAGAATCGTGGAGGTTTGATGTCCATCTAACATGCTAATCTCCTGTAGGCATACTCATAATTGCGATCTAAGTCGAGCATTGAGTTCCATTCTTGGAGCCCCCTCAGACAAGGCCTCAGTCCCTAGAGCCGGCAGGTCGCACTTGTAGTCGCACCTTCATTGGGCCCTTGGGAATAACAGCTCGGGAAGTCACGACCTCCGAGCGTACGAACCCCATACACAACATACGCAGTTTTTACTTCTCCAAATCAACTCCAACAAAACAAACTCCCCTGTAGCTCAATGGCCTGCAGTCATCGAGATACCATTCTTCTGAGCGTCATTATAGTGAACGATAAGCAATCGGTATGTCTCATATCTTGCTTCACGGTCGGTTACAGAACTTGTGCATAGGCATTGACAGCAAGCTCTAGTAACCAAACCTCTGTCGCTATGAACTGATTCCCTCATAAACATCCGATATGCCTTTACACCAGTGTTACCGCGCTCGTACGATCAGCGTCCTCGTTTTCGAACTCTTTCTTTTGATCCTCCGCCACAACGGTGGCATTCGGAACTCAATTCGTGGCCGCACATTCCACTGTTCTCTCTTTTCGCATCTCGCGTCTCGAGTCATACTGTTGGGATACACCATAGTGTGATGTTGGCCTGCACAAGCCCTGTCAGAGCACACAGCGCGGTTTGCTATTACGCACAATGTGCACAAGAAAAATGGCTGAAGGCAACGGTACCGTGCAATTGATCATCTATGAAAGCAAATAAAGCAAGTTACAGAAATGAAGGTTTGACCACCGCCCCAGTCTTCGATCTCTCCTCACCAAACTGGCCGTCACTCCTTCCCTTCGTATACTCCATATCAGGCCATCGCGGTTCCTCCTCTACGCTATGCATTGCAGTATAGTGCCCAATGCATAGCGAATGGATAGGAAATTACTTTCCATTAGCTGTGGGTTTGTGTTAGCAATATGCCCAATCGGAGAAACACTGATTCTGCAGCATGAACAAGCGTTCGCTGCAGCGATACCATGACACGGCGCAAGACATTCAACCACATATTATGTGAGTCATTATCCAAGACACCGCTGGACACGCAAGAGAAAACAGGAAGGAATCTTCCACTCACTGGGGTCCCTGGGCCAGGGGCTGGGAGTGGGAGGAGGAGGCGGAGGGTTTCTTCCAAAGTTGGCACGAACAACGTTTTCGGTAGAGAACGCCATGGTTGCTTTGATGTTGTTTGTTGGAGAAAACTGAAGGGGCTTTGACTTTGAGTTAAAGAGAACTTTCTGGATTGAATGCAGAAGCTATGCTTGTTTACACTCGTGTGTGAATTGTCTTGATGTGCTGAGAAGAAGAGAAGCAATCCACGGGGTCAGTGCAGCCTCTTATACTTGACTTGTGTTGGACAAACACATTGCTTCCATCATTAGTTTTTTAGAAGAAGTTCAAGAATAAGACCATCCTGGCGAAGTATCAAAGAGGACCTCGGGGCGCTACAAGCTGTACAACCCCCGAAATGAGGCAATTCATTGTCGCTCAAGGTCATTTCTCTGCGCCATATTGTCGTCAGCTTTCCACTTCGACTACACTCGCCGTATGCAAGTTACCGCTTGCTTAACCTTCGAGACAAGAAGACAGGAGAAGGCCGTACCGCAAGTCGACGTTCCGTTGCCTATTGTGGAAACAGCTGTTGTTGGACAAGACACGGTTCGGGAGTCAGAGATATCCGAATATGGGTCCTGTGTATGTATTGATGCAAACTGTAGGACAGCGAGGCCAGTTCGAGAGCAGTGAAACAGTTTCGATGTCCAGTTATAGACTTGTACCCTGTTCAAGTTGACAGAATCTCGTGTTCAAGAGTCACCATCAAGGCATCGCCGAGCTGGCCCTCACTGGAACAGCTTGATCTCAACCCTAAGCTTGGCGATGTCCTCAGACTAATGTCATTCCGCAGGCATATTTGGACTCTGTCCAACCATATGTCGAGCTCTCTTGCTTCGTCAATTGATTGACGTTGCGCAAACCATGTAACGCTCGCCGCACAAAGAGATGGGCTCTGTGTACAGGGGTTTGGCCATAACCTCTCCCTTGCTTTGAGAAGAAGAGGTGGGTGCAAGGATAACGTGGAGGTTGTACATATTGGGTCTGTGAAGACAGGATTGAGTATTTTGTTAAAAATGATTGGTCCCATGGGGCTGGATCCAACGCATTTACCACGCTTGCAACCGTTTGGACACGGCGACGGATAGCTACAGTGATGTTCCAAATGATTTACGTCCAGGCTCGCAAGTAATGCGTATCTTGTGCCAGTCGGAGAGCTGGTTTGAGGTATGTACTCCTCAAATGTACCATGCCGGTTTAAGATAACCTTGGGTGGGTAGGTAGAGTTAAGAGACACAGCATCATGTAACATATGCTAAAAGTAGAGAGGCGCTGGAGACACAAAAATGTGGTGATGCGGGATCAACAAGTGCCTGGTGTTGATCCCTTTAAGGCGCAGGATCTTCGACACACAATACACGAAGGTCCTATACCAGTCTCGTTCGAGATTATGCATTTGCAGTGTGGCGGCAAGAGTTCAGTTGGTAGATAGATTAGCAAGCAATTGACGTATCGGAGCTTCTGCCGGGGTCGGGGAGACAATTGAAACGTGTCTCTCGACGCAGTATGACAGCAGAAGATGGCCCTGTCCCTCTTGCACTGAATATGACCGACTCCGAGTGTAAAAGACATCGAGGTCGGTTGATTTTATCGTGCGTAAAAAGTGTAAGGAGGAGAAAAGAGAATTTCACAGGCTGCGACAGGGTATGATAGCTTAGCTCCTCCAGCACACCTCAGGCTTGTCTCGTGTCACGTGCAGTGTGGATCTGTGTCCCCCTACCACGACCTACCTCTTTAAAAACTCTTCTTCTCACGTTAATTCAATCCAAACTTCTACAACAACGCCTCTTTTCTTTTCTTTGTTTGGCCTCAGCTTCGCCTCTCCAAGGTTCAGAGGCGCCATTTGCCATCTCCGATGTGACATCCTCGGCTGCAATTTCTCTTGCACTTATTCGCTCACGGTCAACGCCGATGAAGCGCCCGTTTTGTGTTCAGCTCTCACCAAGTCTTGGTTTCGGACTTGACATTCATTCATTCATTCATGCAATGCAGGATGCAGTCCTCCTCGAAAGTTGTTGAACGCCCGAATGACGAGACACTGTTCTGAGCCAAAGAGCTTAACAGGGTCTTGCGTTTGACAGTTTGTTTTTCGAGGCTGGTTTGGTGTGACGATGTCTCACCGTTGCTATTGCCCATGCTTTGCTTTACGACTTACCTATTTCTACAGCATTTTCCTCGATTGTTCTTCAAAGTCCGCTCAGCGGCACCCACGAATTGCCTACACCTCGCGCTTCCAATGCGCATGTGTGTCAACTTTATATTTATCGTTCGAGTGGGAGATTAAAACCACGGTCTAGACAACCGGTCCGCTCCACCCTGATACCATAGAAGCAGTGTGGCATCAGGACTAAAATCGGGCAAACATATCCAGCGTGAATAACTGTCTTGTATTTTCACATGTTTTTGAGTGACAGGTGACTCGAGGCAGGGCCCCGGACGCTGCACCAAGTGTCGCGTTACACGCAATGTTTTGCCCGTCATGAGAAACATTGTTGGCTCATGTCATGTAATGCCATGGCATGCTCAGCCTATTGATACTACCATAAGCTTCGAACGAAAACATGCTCTCTCAAACTCACTCTGAGACACTGTTGTTACTCTAAACTTTTGCACACAATGTGGCTCTTTCAGCCTCGTGTGCCGTCTGCGTGTCCCCTCGGTCATATCATTCAAGAAATCCAATACCCTGTACAAGGTGTTCGTGTCCCATAAACCGTTATACCAAGCAAAGCCTCGCATGCGCCGTGTCTTTCAAAACAACGTTGATCGCCATAGTTTCGCCGTTCCGTCAGCACATGTCTCGGGCAAATAGCCTTCGCTCAGACAAGGTCCTCGAAAATACTTCTCTCGTCCTGGAACGATATGAGAAACCTGGCCACGAGGCGCCCTGTATACAATGTCTGCGGATCCATGGGGAAAGGATGAGACGACGTGTTGGGTATCATGTCGGTGGCTGCTAGAAACTGCAACTCTTGCCCTGAATGTAACAGACAATATTAGCTTTTGTGACTCTTTCCAGAACATACTTGTCAGTCCGTTAGCAGGGTCTGAGGTCGTACTTACAGCTGTCGCCGAACAATAGTTCTCGCAGTTGAGCCGAGAACCTGACAGCCGGTCCGTCCAGCTCGCCCTTTTCGGCAAAGCTGCTGTCAAGCACAGGGTTGAAACCTTTCGAGTTGGCCTCCTTGCTGTGCGTCTGATAAACTTGGTGGAACTGGTAAGCGAACTGCTTGAAAGGCATGTTCTCGACCTCAGCACAGGTATTCAGCGCAAGGCTTCTTTCGTACTCCGGTCTGGCGCTGTTCCTCATGTTGATTTCGTTCTGGGCAAGCACAAACGTGTCAGCTGCCGTCTCTACAGCCTCCATGAAAAGGCAGAGGACGAGAAAGGCGGCGGTGCAGGGTGCCCACTCGCGTCGGGACTTCGGCTTGAGCGATCGGTTGAAGAGTTCGAATAGTGATTGTACCTCGCGATGCATCAGCTCATCTACGATGGACTTGATCTGTCGTGCGAGGACTCGTGAGGTGGCATAGTTGGGGCCCTGCTCGATCATACCGACGGATCGAAGGGAGTCGGTCGTCTGTTGAGTGAGGCACAACTGTCTTGTCATGATGTAATGCATACAGTAGATCGACAAAGCACGATTGACCATGAGGGACTATAGTATGACTGTCAGCTCGGTTAATGATACGTCTGGCAATGTTTCACTCACCTCGGTCTCGTCAGCATACTCCTTGACAATCCGCAGCAGTTTCGCCGGCAGGTATGTGCTTGTGATGCTATCTGTGACCTGGGCGACAAATTCTGGCTCATTCAGGAGGTCTTGGATATATCTCTTGGTCCGTTTCCTGAGGTTGTCCCTCTCGGCGGACTTCTCGAGGTCGACACCAAGGTTGGCTGCCTTGTTGGCCCTCAGCTCAACCTTATTCTGTCCCAAGTTGTGCAGCTGCCAGTGATTCTGCACCTCGGCGTTGGTAGGGGTAAAGAACTTGGCTTGTAGGGCCAACACTGTTCTGAATCGGGGTCCCGAGAATAGTTCAACAGAGCATACCTGCTCTACCCCCTGAATATGGAATCCCGCAATGTTCTCTCTGGTGAACTTGGCCATCTCTTTGCTTTCCAGATGACCGCGAATGTATACGGGAAATAGAATGGTTACGAAGTCACTGAACTGCCAACAGACCACCTGAGGAACTTGAACCATTAGTTTCTTGCAGCTCTTGCACGGACGTTCCAGGTCGCATTTGACCTTGCGACTGTGGCAGCAGAAACAAGCACCCTGTCTCCTGACTTGCAGGGCATTCTCCTTTGTGGCATTTGCCAAAGGTCCTTTACGTCCTCGCTGACTTGTCCGGTTCATAGCTTCGAAGCACTCGAACGGGTTCTCGCGACCAGCGTGGGCTGAGATGGAGTTAGGAGTCACAATGACAAACTTGCCAGATTGTTCTGCCTTCTTCTTCTTCTCGACCTTCCCGACCTTCACCTTTCGAATCGGTATCGATACCGGAGACTTGCTGCCGCCGGGGCTTGCTTTTGAACTGTTCATCGAGCTCGGAGAGTAATTGCTCACGGGTGATGGGGAGTTGTTGAAGTCATCCATGATGAAGATAGCATCATTACCCCTTGTGTTCGTAGGGTTCCATGGCGGAACATTAGGATCTGACTGTAGTGGCTGCTGCATGTTAAAGTTGACTTGGGGTACCTGAACCTGTTCGTTCGTGTCTATCGAGAACATGTCGGCTGTGAAGTTTTGCATGAGAGCCATGTCTGCAGCAGCATCAGTATCCTGCCCTTGAGGGGAGGCCGTCCTCCGCTTCAGCATACCATTCAAGCCCTGAGGTTGGAACTGGTTCGCATTTTGCTGTGAGAAGAGATACTGCTGCGGTGTCAAGAAGTCTTGCGGCTGAGTGAATCCACCGTCTGTTGTGGAAGCAAATATGTCTGTATTGGTATTGCTTGCTTGAGGCTGGAATGAAGAGGCATTGGCGGCAAAGAATGCGCTTGGGTCCATCTCTTCTAGTAACAGGGGAGAGGCAGCTGTTGGCGAAGGTGTGTTTCCAAGCATAAAGGGCGATGAATTGTTCGCAGAGGTATATGGTGGAGGAGTGTTGCCGGCAGCATAGGGTGAGGGTGTATTGCCTGGCATGAAGGGAGATGGCGTTCCATGGACATTTCCAACCATGGCGAAGCTTCCTAGGCTTCCACTGGCGGGATCAGAAAGAAACCCAATAGATGATGGGCCAGAGCCCGTTGCTGTGTAGTCGATGTACTGCCATGATTCGTCATCGGGGACAGACTCGAATTCGTAGGAGGATGAGGAGTTCGGTGACGGCCGGGAGTGTACGGAAGCCATTTTAATAGGTGTTGTATGATGCCAAAGGATATATACTGTTGTCTTGATAGATACAACTTGGATTGTAGATACTGCTCGGTGATATCCTCGCCAGATATGAGATGATAAGGGATAATAGTCCAAGCAATGAGCTCGGATGTATATACGGCCAAGTTGGGTCCTTTAGATGATATTGGATACCACTTCTTCACTCTTTTTAAGTTGAACTCGTCAAATGTCGTGATGTTGATCGTTACTCAGTGAGTGAATCCTAGTTCTTCAAGTCGTGTCGTCGTAAAGGCTCCAGTCCACTACCACTTTCACCTTTTCAGCGCGGGAGGGAGCGCGAGATATAAGTCAAATAGAATCGCACTTTTACCAAAGCCAGACCGAAACGAACAAATAAATAAACAAATAGAAAGAGGAATAAGAAAAGTCAAGTCGTCCGTCTGCTTCACTTTTCCCTCTCGGTCAACCTACTCGGACGTCTCAACACTTCCCACGCTAAACCCAAACAGCTACCGAGCCTCTGGTACTTCATTTTCTATGAGGTTTGCACCCAGATTTAAGTATCTCAGAGTGCAGGGTAAGGCCTATCGCAACCAGTCATTTATGCACATGCTCAGCTGCACTATTCCCAATCAAGTATTCAGTCAAGTGATGGATTTGTATGTATTTGTATGTATTTTGGCAGATAGTGCATCTTCTTTGCTTTGACTGTCAGGTGGTCAGTAGAACGATTCTATCATAGAAGTGCGAGCTGTCATTCGGGATCGTACAGCAGCAACGGTAGCATTATCGATCTGTGTCTGTGACTCTCCGATTGGTAAGTTACGTACGATTTCGTGCATCACAGCATGAAGGCCTCAAGCCATCGTACAGTATTGGAGCCTCAATATCAGATGACATGTGGCCTCGGAAGCTTCATCCTCTTCTAGTGATCTCGGCAATGCCATGATTTACATGAATATTCCACATCAGTTCTGGATGAATCGCTATTGAAGTTCTGGCATGCCGTGCATAGACACACAATGTTTAGCTACCCTAGGACAAGAAGATGAATCGTGAGCTAGCTACCATGCTAAGGTTGTAATATATAACACCTTCATTCATGGTGGGTTTCACCGAAACGGCCAAGGACAATGTCAGATTATACGTACCATATCAGGTCATATTGTGTTCGTAATACAATGCGATCTTGAAACCATATCTCCATCATGTCGTTCCGCAGCGCCCGTCAGCCTCCAAAGACCACGGTTGCTAGATTCCCAACCCTCACAGGGATCACACGCCCAATACATGCATGCCCAATGATCAACAGTGAAAATAAAGTTGAGATGCCTGCTCCCGAGAGATCATCATCATCACGGCCTTAACCCCCCAAATCGTAATCCTGGCCAACCCAACCGATGCCCAACACCACCACCTTCACACTCGTCACCCAACGCCACCAACGGCTCGAACAGTTGAAATGACAGGCATGATGATGTGCCATAAGCTCTTCGAATCAGCTCTTGGTATCTCAAATACACAGTGATTTCATCATTGTGAGTCCTGTCTGTTCTGTATTGGAGCACTCTTCTTCAAATCGAGTTAAAAAAAGATAAGCATAAACATGTGCTAGAAACCAAAAAAAAAAAAAAAAAGCATGACTCGTTCATATGCGAAACAAAATTCCAGAGAAAACAAAGTGCCATAAAATAAACTCCAACACGCTCAGACATTAGCCTCCCAACCAGAAAGACGGTTGCTGGGAAGGACTGGTGCGATCCTGGCACGCCGGCCCCCTATTGACCCCTAGAGAGCATCGTCCGTATATGATAAACATTATCGTCCACAATGTCAAATTGTGCTTGTGGCCCCGAAACCTTTTCTGCCAGGGCCACATCCCTGTTTCTGATTCGTGCCGTTGTCGTCACCGGCAGGCATCATGCCTCCTATTGTAGGAGAGCATATAAACGTATATCATTAGAGTCGATCGCTTTGAAGACTCGTGTGCTCAAGCTTGGATTCTTAAGCTCGGTACCGCGCTGCGGCACGATCCTGGATCTGCTTGTCTGTAGAAACGTATAGTCGGTCTAGGTAGTCCATAGCCGACGCATCCTTCAGGATCTTGGCCACCTGAATACCGGCCGAGATCAGCTGAAGGATGTTGCGGTCGTC